>NC_142040.1:19455762-19620262 GCF_982192425.1 Myodes glareolus | reverse complement strand
TGTAGCCGGTGGGCCTACCCGCTCACGACTGTGCCTAAGCAGATCTTCCCGCGCGTCTCCGCCAAGTGCTCGACCCGACTCAGCGAACCGCTACGGCTTTCCGAACCCAGTCCGGCCACAGTACCTGAGCAGAGGCCATGGCAGGTCTCCGTTCTTGCCGATGCCCATATTCTGGGACACGGCGACGATGCAGTTCAGCGTTCGAACCATGACAAGCGGCGATCAGCTCCTAAACAGCCTGCACGCTAGGGTTTCCCTCAAGTTTGGCGCGAAAATAGCGTCCGCTGGGTGCCGCTTTCGACTAGTGCAGCGAAGGCTCCGCCCCCACCAGGTCCCGCCCCGCAGCCTATTTGCGCATCAGAGGTCCCGCCCCCATCAGGCCCCGCCTCCACCAGGCCGGCTCCCCCGCAGGTCGCGGCGTGCACGCGCGCGCAGGCGCGGGGTAGTGGGGTCGCGCGCTCCCGAAGGGCTGGCTCTTCTGCATCCTGGGATGCCCCGCACGAAGTCCGCGTCGGGCAGCGTTTCTGCTGCCCCGGGAAGGCAAGCGGTTCTGAGCCGGTTCTTCCAATCTGCCGGAAGCCTGCGATCCACCGCGTCCTCCACGGAGCCGGCGGAGAAGGTAGACGACGACTCCTCAGCGCCCCCAGCGGAGGCCGCCGGGGCTGGGTTCTGTCCTCAACGGGGCGGGGCCACGTGGTGGGCGGGGTCAGACGGTCAGGGGCGGTGCGGGCGCGTAGGTGTCGCGGCCGGAAGTGGAGGCAGTGTGGAGCCCCTAAAGGTGGGGAGATCTGGGAAGGGGCGGAGCCGGGAAGGAGAGGGTGGTGACGTCTACGGGTCCATGTTTTAGTTGAAAGGCTTTTATTACCCGATTAGTAGTAATCGATTTGAGATCTTGTTGCCTCCTGTCGTTAACCGGAACCTGAGGCGAAAACTTTGGTGGATGCCAAGTCTGGCAGGACCAGGGTACATCTTTTAACCCCCGTCGTCCCTTCTTTCTTTTACGTTTTCCCTATAGTATTGATGATTGAAGAACTTACATATTTTTTCTTGACTGACGAGAACAAAGCTGTCTTTAAGGCTCGTGTTTCAGAATTCAAAAGCATTGCTCTGTATTTCAGATCTCACTCTGCTAGCGTGCAGCTTCCCAGTGTAAAGTGTGATATAAGCATTAGAGTGGATAAAATTCCTGTTCATGACTTATTCTTGGCTACTTCCTGTTGCTTGCAACCATTCAAATAGTTAAAAGCAAAGCAAAATAAGCCCCCAAACCCACCGTGATGTTGCCACAAGTGCAGTCCCAAGGATAGTGGTCCCTGAGGTTCCTTCTTATATTCCCCACACCCGCGGCGGTGGGGGGTGGGGGTGGGAGTGTGGCACCCTTGCTCAGGGTGCCTTAGTCGTGGGACTCGGTCACTTTCCAGACTGAGGATGTAGAAGGTGATTGTACACTGGCTTTTAGCTATATACCGTATTTTAATGTAGGTGCAAAATGGTGTAAGAATCTTAACCCCTTTCATTTAGTTTTCTTCCTTAAACGGATTGCTCTTCCCTCTGCCCCTCTTGAGGATGAGCTATATTTTCATGGCGTCATGAAGATTTTATTTTGCACCCACTATTGACAGAATATTGGGGGAAAGTTTTCAGCTTTTCTTAGATCACCCGCCAACAAATAGTCCTAGGGCATCTGTTAACAGTGGCTGTAAGCTTTGAAACAGAAAATGTTTGTCTGTTATGTCACCTTCTTCCATAATTTTGCATTTTGAAAATACATTTTTTATCTTCTGTGTAACACATGTAACTAGGAAAGGCGAGAACACCACTTAATTTCAGCTGAGGTGAGTGACGAGAGGCTGCACCTGCCGGTGTCTGTCTCTGATGGCAAAAGCAGCTGCCCTAAGCCTCTCCAGAGTAAAGTAGATCCCTCTGGGAAGAGTGGAAGGCGGGGAACTTACTGTCCTTCTGTAGCAAGGTTTAAATGACTTAAACCTTAGGATGGCATTACCACAACATTTCCAACCTTCCCGATACAGGTTACAAGGGGTGACAGCAGGAAGAGGTCACTGGGGAGTGATGGGCCCGTTAAGAGGAAAGCGAAGAAAGTTCCAGAGAAGGAAGAAGAAAATACTGCAGTAGCATCTGGCAACCCTGGTAAGTGTTAGGGAATGAGTCTTCTCGTTGGGGCATTGAGCCTTGCTTTCCCCTGTAGAGAAGGATCTGTTGTGCCTGAGCTGGTGTTTGGGGGGCTAGGACCACAGTGGAACTCCCTTCTCTAATTTGGCTATAGTTCTTCCAGCTTTCTCTTTTGTTCACTTTTGCTGTGATTTTTAAAAGTGTGTGCACTTGTGTGCGTGTGTGTGGAGGTGCGGGGTGTGGAGTTGTGTGTGTGTCGGTGTGGGGTATGGAATAAGTGTAGAGGCCTGCGGAGCCATGCGATGTGGAGTCCTCCTGGAGTACCTGATGTGGTTGCTGGGACTTGAACTCAGGTATTCTGATGAAAGAGTATGTGTGCTTCACCACTGAGCCATCTCTCTGGCCCCTTCCGCTGTCCTTTAAATCTTGGTTCTAAAGATGAAACATGTGTTAGCGATGTATTTATTATGTGTGTGTGCGTGCCCGTGACATGGATACAAGAGGTCAGAGGACAATTTCCAGGAGTCATTTCTCTCCTCCCACTATGTGAGTTCTGGCACTGAACTCGGATTGTAAGGCTTATTGGCAAGCAGCCTTACCCAGGGAGCCATTTCACAGTCCCCATCTTGTCACCCATTTCCATAGGCTTTAATGTTACACTTCTAAAACGCTCCACTGGCCAACAGAACGTCTCCGTTTCCTATACCTCTGAGCCCTGGCCATGACCGCCTTGTCTGCTGCGTCTGTCATTTTGACTGCTCCATATTCCTCTTCTCATATCCTGGCAGTATTCCATTATACAGAACTACCTTGTTCCTAGATTCTTCCATGTACAAGTTCCTTTTTTTATACCTGGGCTACAAAACAGAAGGAAAATCTTAACACTCACAAGAAACTTTTATGTACATTTGAGAAAAATGAGGTCAAATGTACACTGATGTAGTGGTATTTTATTTGTGGGCTGTTTGTTTGTTTGTTTGTTTCAAGACAGAGTTTCTCTGTACAACAGCCCTCACTGTCCTGGAACTAGATCTAGTAGACCAGGCTGGCCTTGAGGTCACAGAGATCTGGCTGCCTCTGCCTCCCAAGTGCTGGGATTAAAGGCGTGCACCACTACTGCTACCTGGCTTGGCTTCTGTGTTTTAATAAACCAAGCTTGCCTGAGGATCAGAATGCAGAGCTAAGCTACTAGAGGCCAGGGAGTGGTGACAAACTTCTTTAATCCCAGAACTCAAGGCCACCCTGGGCTACTCGAGATTGAATCTGTCTAAGAAGAGAATAGAACTCATACAAAGGTGATTCCAGACTCGGGAGAGGTGGAGACAGGAGTGATATGGCTGTGGGCTGTGTGGAAAGAGGTGTATAAGGCAGGAGGAGAGAAGAACTCACTGCAGTCTGTGGTTCAGTCTGCAGTCATGCTGAAGACGGGATCATCCCTTTGTTTGTCTGAGCCTTGGTAGAGGTAAGAACTCTCCAGTGACTTGGCTGCTTTGCTTTTCTGATCTTCAGCTTGAAATATCCAATATCCCAGTATCTGTCTCTGGGTTCTTATTATTCATGCTACACACTGGAAAAGATATCCCAAAGTATATTTTTAGAATAAGAGAAACCTCATTAAATCCAGTAAATTATATTTGGAAAAAATCAGAATTTTAGAAGAAATTTCCAAAAGAAAGCGTGAGTTTTTCTTTCACATTTCCTAGTTGTGGAGGGGCTATAGCTTGGTTAGTAGAGTTTGTCTAGCATCCCTGGAGACCTGGGTTTGCATAAACTCTCATGGCTCATACCTGTAATTCCAGCATTCGCGACAGAGAGTTCAGGGGCATCCTCAGCAACAGGAGTTCAGACATAGCCTGGGCTACTTGAGGCCTTGCTTGCCTTGTCTCAAAACCACAAAACAAACAAGTCAACAGACATATATCTTAGTTACTGTTGGTATATTCAAATCACGTGTTTGTTGTTGGAGGTGGCTGGTTTGATTATAGACTGCTGGTTTTGTTGGTTTGTTTTGGTTTTTTTTGCATCACCCTTCCCGCCACCCCACCAGTTTTAAGATTTTTCTTTTTCTTACTCATTTTCTCATACTTTTAGGGCTTTAGCTTCGTTTTTAAGTCAGTGAGTTAATTTTTGTCCTAGTTAGAACCATTCTAAACTTCTTGGACTGATGAGTTTATTGTTCTCATAAAATTTAGAAAATTGCTTTGTCCAGTCCTTTCTCAAATGCTTTCTGTGTGCTCCTCCTCCCTCTCAGAGTTAGATTACCTGCTGTTGGCAGTCCCTCAAGCCGCTGACACTTGTTTGTCTTCAGTCTTGCTTGTCCTTGTGCTTTGTTTTGGATAGATTCTGTGACTATATTTTCTATTAAAATAATCTTTTTTCCCATACTGTCTACATTGCTGTGAGTCTCAGGAGAATATTCTACATCGGATTTTATATAGGCCCTTTCTACAAGTTCCATTTTGTTATTGTTTTTAAACTTCACATATACCTATATGAACTATATCTTACGAAAACTGTTCATTAACAGTTTTAATCGAAAGACTATTTAGCCTTTGCTCATATACTTGAAAGATTCAAGTACACAATTTCCCAGTTGTGAGATTCATATAAGATGATAACCTGTACATTCCAAAAACTTAAGTCTGAAAAGTTTTAAACTGTTACAGATGAGCAAAACCCAGCTGTTGTCCTCTGCATTTTTTTTGCTTTAATAAGGAAGGTAAAGAGAGATGACAAAGGGTGCAAACCCCAGTTCCCTTGCTCTTCGCAGCAGCTGCCTAATATAATGCATCCTAGCCTACATTGCCTAGCCCCAGGGAATGACAAACCCCTTCTATACCAATTGCTTCTTTATAAATAACAGATAGTGAATAACTGCTTGCAGTCATTGCTTATAATGGTGATAGGTGCTGGGGAGAGTCACGGTCTTGTTGCAGGAACAAACACAAAGGAAGAAAGGAGACTCTTAAGATGGAGAATAAACACAGGGCTTCATGGAAAAGGTTGCTTTGGGATGGGACTTGAAGAATGAATGCATTTTTGATATGGCATGCAGAAGCTAGGGAGTCAAGAAGACAAGTGTGTCTGAGCTGCTAAGACCGCTCAGCCAAGAGGCTCCTGACTTATGTCTGGAGAGGAAGGCTCTGGGTACCTGGGTCTCCGCAACGCCAAGGTTTCAGCATCCACCAAGCGTTGGCACCGGTCATTTTCCTGGAGTAGTTTACAGTCAGCAGCACAGCTTGTTACTCCTTTCCAGAGAAATATCTATCTGTGCCGAGTGGGAGAAAGGTTCCCAGAACTTGAAGGGTGAGAAGAATGTAGGTTCACTTTGAGTCAGTCCTTTTTATCCCAGAACTTTCTGTTTCCAGACTCCATGGTGCCCCAGTTTGTAACATGAGGGCCGGCTTGTTGGGATTTCCGTCCCGCCCGGTACCCCAACAGCCGGCAAATCCCAAAGAGAAATTACACACAGGACTCCATAAGGTTATAAACTGATTGGCTCATTAGGTCAGGCTTCTTGTTAACTCTTATAACTTATATTAACCCATTATTCTCATCTATGTTAGCCATAATGGCTCAGTACCTTTTCCAGCAGGGGCAGCTTACATGTTGCTTCTTCAGTGATCTGCGCAGGAGTGCTGAGAGAGTTTCTGCTTCCAGAGTACTCCCAGTCTCTTTGCTCCACCCCTACTTCCTGTCTGGCTTTCCCGCCTATACTGCCTGCCTGGCCAATCAGCGTTTTATTAAAATATGATTGACAGAATACAGATAATTCTCCTGCACCATTTCCCTCTTTTTTTTTTTTTTTTTAAACAAAGAAAAATACCCATAGTCCATTTGTTGGGAATGTGGGCGTAGTATTTCAGGCTACTTCCTGCTGGTTGGGGGCGCTGATGATCTTATGGGGACCTAAAGAAAATTTAGAGTTATAATCAAGTCCTGACTGAAGTATCCTGGGAGTCTTGATCATCGCAGGCTGCAGTCTTGAATCAGTTCTGGATGTAGAACTCTGTCATCTGGGCCACCTGTTTCTGTCGGAGATTTCTCAGGTGGCCTCCCTTGGTCAAAGATGATTTTTCTTAACTCTGAATAAATCCATAGCCTCTCATTTTCTGTGGAAACAAAAGCAGAATCTCTTCTCGAAAGTAACATACCTTTTGACTTCAGTTTTGAAGCCAAGGTATTTTCAAAATACCTATCTTGGGTTAGTTCAGCAGCATTTATAAACAAAAGTCTTTTAGCAACTGTTGCTCCTTCCTCAGCATTCAAACAATCCAAAGAGAGCATAATAGCATACAGTATCAAGATTCTCTGTATATTTTCCATCTTTATGTGGCTTTACTTTAACCTCTATTTCTTTTATTTTTACTTTTACTTTTTGAGACAGGTTCTCTGTATATCTTTGTCCTGGAATAACACTGTAGACCAGGCTGTCCTTGAATTCAGAGATCCTTCCGTCTCTGCCTCCCCAGCACTGGGATTAAAGGTGTGTGCTACCACACTTTGAACTCACAGAGATCTGTCTCTGCCTCACAGGCATTGGGATTAAAGGCGTGTACTACCACACCTTGAACTCACAGAGATCTGTCTCTGCCTCACAGGCATTGGGATTAAAGGCGTGTACTACCACATCTTGAGGTCACAGAGGTCAATCTACCTCTGCCCCTTGAAGTCACAGAGGTCAATATGCCTCTGCCTCCCAGGCATTGGGATTAATGGTGTGTACCACCACACCCAACTATTTTCTTTCTTCCTTTTTTTTACATTAAGAACTTTAACTTTTAGCCTGCATATATATTTCTAACACACTGTAAAATATTTAGAGGTTTTCTTCCTCTTTGAATCTCTCTTTACTGTATATCTCTTTTTCTGACCACATGAGCCTTTAATTTACAAAGCAATATGGAAAGCCGTGGCTTTGACAGCTAGATCCAGCTCATTCCTTAGCTTTCCAGATTCATAGCTGAGATACCAGCCACAGCTGTGTTCACTGCCACAACTCTGTCGTGTTTCAAGGTCCTTGCTAGAAAGCAAGCTGCATCATTCTGCTCACAGACCACACTCAGTCGGACTGCCTGCCTGCAAGAGTCAGAGTTTGTCCTGGCAGGACAGCCCAGAAAGCCGGCATTTTAAAACAGCACAGCTTTTTTCCTGCTACGACTGAAAACCGAAAAGCATGCGTTCAGCTTTTCACCAACAGCATTTAAGTGTTTCGTGGCAGGACCTCTTAATGAGCTGCAAGGTTTTGCAGCTAAGGCTGAGTCAAGAAGCCTCTCTTAGATGAGAGCATTTGCTTGCCTCTAGCAAGCAGAGCAGAACCGAAAAATTGCTGCTACCAAGAAAACATACTTTACTCTATTCTTTCCCAAACTTTCTCAAGCTTTCTGTGGATTCATTTATCCACGTCTGGGCGCCATATGTAACATGAGGGCCAGCTTGTTGGGGTTTCCATCCCGCCCGGTACCCCAACAGCTGGCAAATCCCAAAGAGAAATTACACACAGGACTCCATAAGGTTATAAACTGATTGGCTCATTAGGTCAGGCTTCTTGTTAACTCTTATAACTTATATTAACCCATTATTCTCATCTATGTTAGCCATAATGGCTCAGTACCTTTTCCAGCAGGGGCAGCTTACATGTTGCTTCTTCAGTGATCTGCGCAGGAGTGCTGAGAGAGTTTCTGCTTCCAGAGTACTCCCAGTCTCTTTGCTCCACCCCTACTTCCTGTCTGGCTTTCCCGCCTATACTGCCTGCCTGGCCAATCAGCGTTTTATTAAAATATGATTGACAGAATACAGATAATTCTCCTGCACCACCAGTTCCCGAATCTCGAGTATGTTGTGTTATGAATAAAGTTGGTTTTTGCTTTTCTAAGGACTGGGTGTGAATCTTGTGTGCTGAATTAGTGACTGCACACCATTTCCCTGTCTGACTTCAGATATCCCAGTTGCAGCTGTTACCACCCCTGTCCTGTCTGTCATTACATCCCAAAGAAGTAGGAGCAAAGCTCTACTATAGTCCTGTGTAAACAGAGACTGCTTGTTTCTTTCCTGGCCGCCCAGACCCGAATAATCACACAAGAAACTATATTAATTATAACACTGTTTGGCCTATGACTCAGCATATTCCCAGCTAGCTCTTATATCTTAAATTAACCCATTTCTATTAATTGTATATTGCCACAAGGCTGAGACTTACCAGGCAAGGTTCTGGTATCTCTTTTTTGGCAGCTACATGGCGTCTCTTTGACTCCACCTCCCCACCTGACTTTACTCTGGTAAGCCATCAGCCAAAACAGCTTTATTCATCAACGAATAAAAGCAACACATATACAGAAGGACATCCCACATCAGTCCTGTTTTTTAAAATTATAATTGTGTCATTTATTTACGTATTGTTTGTTTATTTATTGTGTGTGTGTCTGTGCATGGATCACAAATGTTTGTGGAGGTCAGAGAACAACATGAAGGAGCTGGTCCTCTCCTACCTTCTAGTTTAAGGGGTTGAACTTAGGTCCTCAGTCTTGGTGGCAAACACCATTCCTGCTGAGCTGTCTGGCTGGCCTCCTTTATTGTAGTTCTCAATGGATTTCATCAGCGAATGAAATTATAGGTATGTTTCCGTGTGTCATATTTACCTTGAACAGTGTTTTTTTTATATATATCACATTATAGTTAGGTTCATTGGTTCCAAGGGGTATTGTTCTGAAAAATTCCAGATTATGAATTGATGTAATGAAGTTAAAATACAATTAGTATGTTTTCTTCTTCTTATTTCCCAAGAGCCAAAGAAATGTCTGAGGCCCAGGATTGCTTTAAAGTCTCTGGAAAAGTTGAAAGAATTCTGCTGTGATTCTGCCCTCCCTCAAAACACAGTCCAGACAGAGCCTTTTCGAGAGAGATTTGCAGTTCTGCCAAAATGTACTGATTTTGAAGACATCACTCTTCAGCGTGCAAAGAATGCAGTTTCTTCTGAGAATTTCAGATCTCAGGCTAATCTGAAAGTATGTAACTTTTGTGTAAGGGACAATCACTCACTCACTCCTGTCCTGAAATAGTTAGAGGTTCTTTGGGGTTATCAGGGAAATCAATGATTTCCACAAGTGACCAATCATCTGTGTCAGCTGAGGAAGTGTTTCTTTCTTAGTTGCTTTTCTTTTCAATATTTAGGGTTTTAATATGTATTTGGAGAAGTTGCTTGGGTTGTGTTAAAACAAGACAGAATTCCTGCAGGCAGTCCTGCTGTACTGTGTAGGCTGGGGGTACTCACTTGGGGGTGCTTTTCATTGCTAGTTTCCATAATTTACATGGGAAATCCCCATGGGTAGCATGTAGGTGTGAGGTTTTTTCGTTGGAAGCTTGGCAGATACAGAGTCAATTCAAAGGTAATATAAATGAGTATCAGTTTTTCTTGAAGTCTATCTTACTCCATAAATGAATAAGGAAATATTTTTTCCTAGAAAATGTATTTCTGTGAATGTAAATTAATTTTTATATTATATAGCTTTCTTGGATTTATATAACATTATGGAAACAAAAGGGAAAATCTCATAAAAATTAAAAATAATTATATTGTCAGACCTGATACAGTATACTACATTTCTCTTGCCATGAGTCTCCACCCCTTCTCTTTGGAGGCAATGTATTCACTAAGGACTTTTCTTGTTGCTGAGATAAACTGAGAAAGCAGCTTAAGGAAAGAAGGTTTATTTTAGCTCAGAGTAGGCTGGTCTGATCCATAGCAGGGAAGGCCTGTGGCAGGGCAGGAGACGCTGGCCACAGTGCGTCTGTACCCTCTGTAGTCAGGGCATGAGACCCTGGTCACACTACATCTGTACCCTCTGTAGTCAGGGCAGGAGACGCTGGTCATACTGCATCTGTACTCTCTGTAGTCAGGGCAGGAGATGCTGGCCACAGTGCATCTGTACCCTCTGTAGTCAGGGCACAGGACGCCTAGTCACAGTGTGTCTGTACCCTCTGTAGTCAGGGCAGGAGACCCTGGCCACAGTGTGTCTGTACCCTCTGTAGTCAGGGCAGGAGACGCTGGCCACAGTGCGTCTGTGCCCTCTGTAGTCAGGGCAGGAGACCCCTGGCCACAGTGCATCTGTACCCTCTGTAGTCAGGGCAGGAGACCCTGGCCACAGTGCGTCTGTACCCTCTGTAGTCAGGGCAGGAGACGCTGGCCACAGTGCGTCTGTGCCCTCTGTAGTCAGGGCAGGAGACCCCTGGCCACAGTGCATCCGTACCCTCTGTAGTCAGGGCAGGAGACCCCTGGCCACAGTGCATCTGTACCCTCTGTAGTCAGGGCAGGAGACGCTGGCCACAGTGCGTCTGTACCCACTATAGTCAGGATGCAGAGTGTGTACTGGTGTTCAACTCACTTCCTTTTATGTAGCACACAGGATGGGGCTGCCCACATTCAAGGCTGGCCTTCCCCAGTTAAAGGGTGAGGAGAACACCCTCATAATCACACCCAGAGGTGTGTTATCAAGGTGATTCTAAACTCTGATGAGTTGCCAAGATCACAACCATCACTGCTTTACTATTGAGATGAAGTGAGTCTCTTTGAAAAGCTGCCATCTTCATTTACTGGAGATGTTCACATGTCTTCTGAAAGTGCTCTAGATACACACCCTCTACTCTTTCCTGCTCAGTGCTCCCCAGAATAAATAATAGATATTAATAGCTTTATGAAACAAGAAAATTAAAAAGTATATAGAACATTAAACTATTTAAACTTTCAAACATGCTTTTTTATATTGTTTATTCTGGCTTTTTACCTTTGTATTTAGTGATTTTTTAGAATTAGTGTACAAAGTTAATTGTTTTCTTTTTCTTTATGATATCACATGTCATTATACTTCATTCTCATTTGTACCCCTCCACCACTTCTCTCTCCTGAGTTTTAAACTTTTATTTTGAAAAATAAATTTAAACCTATAAGATAACTTGGCCTCAGTATGGCTTTAGAATATGTAATATGTCTTTAGAAACCTTCCATGTGGAGCCACCAATTTTTAGCTTTTTGTCAAACTGGCCTTTTCTCCGAGAACTCAGCAATTCAGTTGGTGCTTCCTAAACTGTATACATTTTTTGGTTTCCAGGACAGTCAGTCTGGACCATGTCCTGAAAATTTCCAGAAGGCTTCTGATTGTAAACCTTTAAACAAACGGTCCAAAAGTGTCTATACGCCATTAGAATTGCAGTACATGGACGTGAAGCAGCAGCATAAAGATGCAGTTCTGTGTGTGGAGTGTGGGTACAAGTACAGGTTCTTCGGGGAAGATGCAGAGGTGAGTTCTGTCCTCCCTTCCTTTGTTCTTTCCTTCCTCTTTCCCTCCCTCCTTCCCTCCCTCTCTGTCTCTCTGTCTCTGTCTCTCTGTCTCTCTCTCTCTGTCTCTCTCTCTCTCTCTCTCTCTCTCTCTCTCTCTGTCTCTCTTTTCTCACAGGGCCATGCTGCCCAGACTGGTTTAGAACTCTTGATCCTGCCACTTGAGCCACTCCCCACCCCCAAGTTCTGGAATCTCAGATGTTCACCACCAACCAGGTCTGCTTATAAATTTGTTTTCATGGTGGCTCATATCTTTAATCCCAGAACTTGGGAGGCAGAGGCAGGCCTCTTAGTTTGAGGCCAACTTTATCTGTAAGAGAGTTTTAGGACAGCCAGGGCTACACAGAGAAACCCTGTCTTGAAAAACCAATTTTTTTTTTAAATTTTCTTAATTAAATTCTTAATTGATGGGAGAAGACTCAGCTCATTGTGGATGGTGCCATTCCTAAGCTGGTAGTCCTGGGTCTGTAAGAACGCAGGCTGAGTAAGCCATAAGGACCAAGCCAGTAAGCAGCACCTCTCCACAGCCTCTGCATCAGCTCCTGCCTCCAGGTTCCTGCCCTGTCTGAGTTTCTGCCCTGACTTTGTTTAGGGCTGGACTGTGATGTGGAAGTAAAAGGCAAATAAACTCTTCCTTCCTCAATTTGCTTGAGGTCATATTGTTTCATCATAGCAATGGTAGCTCTGACTAAGACAGGGTCCCAGGATTTAATTTAGGTCACAAGGCTTAGAAGCTATTTTGCTGGTCATGTTTCTGGCTTTCTAAAAAAGAAGCTAGATTAGTTACCCTTTAAGAAATACTGTCACTTTTTTCTATTGAGGGCTCATAGTTACAGAGGGTTAGTGTCCATGACCATCGTGGTAGGGAACATGGAAGCAGACAGGCATGCATGCAAACATGGTGCTGGAGCAGTAGCTAAGTGCTTACCTACTGAGACACAAGTACAAGGCAGAGGAAGAGAAGCAAACTGAGAATGGTGTGGCCTTTTGAAACCTGAGCGCCTACCCACAGTGACACAGCACACCTCCTCCTTAATCCTTCTGTGTAAATAGACTCATCGTTTCAAATGCTCTGTAGTGTCTTCTACTTGCCAGTATTCATGTGTGCCATTTGTGTAACAATGTCTTATTCCATTACACTCTCAGGCTCTTCATGTAGGGAAGACTGAACATTTTAAGGTTTTGGTAACATTAGTGTATGTCTAAGGACACTGAAGAAGTGTTGTGTTTTGGGGATTTAGAGATGCAGATGTTGGCTCTGAAGTCATTCCTCTTGGACGTGTCCAAAGTAGATAAAATCATAAGTCTTCATTTATTTATTTATTATTTATTTATTTATTTTACAGGGAATGTCTTTTAAGCATTTTATTGATGATGTGTGTGTTTAGAGAAATATAGGATCCTAAGTACATGTGTGCAGCTTAATGAACTGCTAACAAAGTGAACAAACCTTAGCCAGGGAGTCTTGAGTAGACATTTATTAACATTGTCTCTCCCTACACTTTTCAGATTGCTTCCCGGGAACTCAACATTTATTGCCACTTAGACCACAACTTTATGACAGCAAGCATACCTACCCACAGACTGTTCGTGCATGTCCGCCGACTTGTGGCCAAAGGATACAAGGTCAGCTTCGGCTTTGATCTGTGGAAAAGTTACCGGGACTTTTGTAGAGAGCAAAAGCATGTCTATAAGGTGGTAGAAAGGCTTTCACTGGCTTAGAATTTGGGATTAGGAGAAAGTAAAATGTGTTGTGGTTATTAACATTGTATCTTGCTTTTCATTCTGTTTTTGCTTCCTGAGCCAGGGTCTAAGCTGTAAAGCCTAGGATGGACTTGAACTCACATAAACTCACAGTCCTCCAGCCTCAGCCTCCCGAGTGCTGGGCCCATAAGGAATGCCCTGCCATGTGCGCCCTAGGGTGTCCTCTGCTGCAGCCACAGAGTGTTTCTTCACCCTTCATCCACTTGTCAGCTGCTTGGGTTTTTTTCTGCTCTGCATCTGGGGATCAAGGGTTGACCTGCTTATTTTCAGTGCTTCTGAATTAACTTCTTGACATTTTGAAGTGATTTTTCTTTTAGACAGTGATGCATTGGACTTCACAGTAAGCATGTCTTATTTTTGTTGAAGGTTGGCGTTGTGAAGCAAACGGAAACTGCGGCACTAAAGGCCATCGGAGACAATAAAAGTTCTGTCTTCTCCCGGAAGTTGACTGCTCTTTATACGAAATCCACACTCATTGGAGAAGATATCCTTTTAGAATAGGGATTTTCGTTTTCTTTCTTATAGGGGCTTTGTTTTAAAATGACAAATTTAACTGAACAGCTTTTTCTTTTCCTGAATGAGAATGTATTTGATGAGGCGTCTAACCACTATCCACCCTGTCACTTCAGCCGTGATGGGTGTGTCACTGAGGGGAGGGGAGGGAGTGGCTGGATACAGTGTGTGTCCATTGTCATAGTGTGAGCAGAATTGGTCATACTTTAATAGCAGGCATAAAATGAGCCTAATGAAACGTGCCAGGTTAATAGCCCTTTGAAAAGACATTTTTTCCTTGAACCATTTGTGGGGCAGTGTTAGCTATCTAGGGCCTTGCCAGTTCCTCAGAGTCTTTCTAAAGTGAGACCTGAAAATAGCTTGCTAACTTCACATGAAAAGAACTTCAAAGACAAAATTAAGATACAGTTAAATACAAGGCCGGCTTCATTAATTGTTGGTGTCATAAAATTATTGAAAATGGGTAGTTGGTTGAAATTTTCTCTTGTAGGTTTCAGTGCATACAAAAATCACCCTCAGTTTGTCATCACTCAGAAGTTCTTTGTGTTACTTGAAGCAAAAATAGTTTTAAAAGCATAGTAATAAAATTCCTAGTGTTTTGTTTTGAAATGGAATCTCACTGTGTAGCGCAGGCTGGCTTTCAATTCCTTCTTCAGCCTTCTGGCCCTGGGATTATACTTACCTGGCCACCATACCTGGCATGTCATTTAAAAAAGTGAAATAGTTATTTATAAGAAAGGAGCAGGGTACAAATAAAATATTTAGATAGTAGGTCAAGTTTCTCTTTATTTTTTTTTCTTTTCTTGGAAATAATTTTTTTTATATAGTATGTTCTGACTACAGTTTCCCCTTCTCCCCACATCTCCCAGTTCCTTCCCACCTTCTCTCCCATTTAAATCCACAACCTTTTCTGTCTCTGTTAGGAAACAAGCAGGCATCTAAGGACTAATAATAAAATAACATACAAGTGATAAAGCAGAATAAAAAAATTAGAATAGGACAAAACCAGACACAATAAAGAGGCAAAGACAAAGCACAAGAAACCTAGATACAGAAATAAACACTGTTCATATACACAGGAATCACATAAACCCCAACTGAAAGCTGTGATCATGCCCAAAGGACCTGAAGGATTGAAAAGCAAAAAGACAAACAAACAAAACCTTACTCAACAATTTGATGTGAAGGACTTCCGGAGATACGGTTGAGTTCATTTCGTGATCGCCATCTACTGCTGGGTATGCAGCCTGCCCTTGGGAGTGGTTGCTTCCCCAGAGACTCCCTTGGAGAAAACTAAGCTTCCATTTGCAGGTGGCTGTCATTTGGAGATAGCTTTCAGGATAGAGAAGGAGGAGTGTGACCACTGCCCCTTTCAGCTCTAGGAAAATGTTTTATTTTATGTGTATGGGTGTTTTGTCTACATTTATACCTATGCACTGTATTTGTGCCTGGTGCCCAAAGAAGCCATTAGATACCCTGGGGTTGGAGTTGCTTTTGTTTGTGAGTCATCCAGTGGGTGCTGGGCTTGAACATGGGTCCTCTAGAGGAGCATCCACAGTGCTTTGACCAGTGAGTCATCGCTCCAACCCTAGGTTAAGTCTCTTAATAGTAAAAGAACGTTGGGTTTAGGAAGTTTAAATGATAACATGTGAAAGCAGTATTTCAGTTGTAGTTTTGTTGTTAAAACATGTATTTTTATGTGTACCTCATTTGTGTCTGGTGCCAGTGTGATCTAGAAGAGGGCATCATATCCCCTTGAGCTGGAGTTATAGATGGTTGTGAGCCTTGTAGGTGTTTGGGATTGAGCCTGGATCCTCTGGAAGTTCTTAACCACTGAACCATCTTTCCAGGACCTCTACTATAGTTTCTTAGAAAGTTATTTCAGCTTCTTAGCTTCTGCACAAACTCTGAGATGCTTTTGTTCAAGTGAGAGCATCAGGAGGGAATGGTCACCACTGAGGTGGGCAGCAGAGCATCAGGAGGGAATGATCACCACTGAGGTGGGCAGCAGAGCATCAGGAGCTCTGTTGTTCTAAGCTGATCAAGCTGCAAGAATTTGGTTTTTTGAGTTTTTCTTGAGCTTGAATCTTGTATTTGGAGCCTTTCCCCCAAGCGGTCCCCTTCTCTGCTTTGCTTTAGTTGCCAGTAAGGCTCTTACCTCCTGGTAACCAAGGCAGATGTCATCAGGATGACTTTGTACAGAATCAGCTTTTATCCTTGAGAATTTTGATTAATGGGATTAATTTCATACATGTGTGTGCATATATACTCCTATGTGTAAATATGTTTCTGTTTAATTAAAATATCTTACAACTCTAGAAGTAAAATACTTGTAGAGTTTTAGGCACTGTAGAGATGGGAATTCATTTATGAAACTTTAACGTGTTTGCTTTGCTTTGTAGAATTCATTATATTATTACTAAGGATTCAAGTCTCAGCAATATCTCAGCAAAGTGGGTTTGTGTGTGGACTCCCACCGGGCTGGAGACACACTGCTAGGTCTTTTGGAAGTGAGAAGATGATAGTTACCTGTCCTTGTGCATCTTATAGTTCAGGGAAGAGACGACATTCAACTATGGTCATAATTGGAAGAATGCTGCATGAGAAAAACAAACCTTTATGAGTTAACAGGGATTAAGCATGTGATTTTCTTTAACATTTTTACATGTGAATCCTCTAATCAGACTGGATGATTCTGTGAACATTGATGAGGTAACGACGGATACTTCTACCAACTATCTCCTCTGTGTCTATGAAGAGCAGGAAAGCACTAAAGACAAAAAGAAGGGGAACATTTCCTTTGGTATTGTGGTAAGTCCTTTGAAGGTGAGGAGTGAAGGATGGTGTTCGTGGCACCTCGTGAGCAGCCGTGAGCGGTGCACGATGAGGAGTCTGGTGGGGTGTGCTTTCAGGGAGGTTACCAGGACCGTTTTCCTCATAGCATTACCCTCAGGTAACTAGTTAGGATTTTCTTTTCTGCTCACTTGGCACTCCGCCTGAAAGATTAGATAGTTTCAGACTATATGCTGTTGTGAAGAATTGAAAATGGTGGCTGTGACAGGCACGCTTGTGAACAGGGAGCTGGGAGCACAGTAAGATACTACGCCAAGCAGGGCCATGGCTAGCAGCTTCCTCTTTGGTGTGTAATCTAATGGGAGTGATTATGGAACCACCCTGATTAGATTTGAGGAAGGGAGACGTAAAATGAAATGTTAAGTGGCCAATGCAAGATATTATGTTTTATGTATAACATAGTATAAATTAATACCAGGACTGTCTCCACTGTCTTCCAGATAAATATGATTCAGGAGCTATAGTTTTACTGGTTGTGCCTTCTGCCAACGTAGGAGTTAATTTGCCTACTTAAGGTCTGCGTAGACTGCGCCCTCAGAACTGTCAGATTCCCTTGTCGTCACTCTTTGTGCCTTTCCTAACATCTCCTACAGCCAGTGACCAGCATTCACAGAGATTCCTAAAGTCTGACTGTTCTCAGTGTGCCTTTTAGTACATTATTCATACCACAGCACTTGCTAACTTGACATTTGCTTAGCCAGTAAGCCCCTCTCTCAGGGAGTCAGCAGTACTGTGGGTGTTGGGGGGGCTCTAATGGATCTTTTCCCTTGTTTTCACTTGAGAGCACTTTTTATCTAGTCGTAGACAGTCGGTCCCATCTACAAATAGTAAGGGTATTTGCCTTTCAGCTTTAGCATATGTAGTGTGCTACTGTGTGTTTACCTGGAGCTCAGACTAAAGACAGAGTGGATAGCCCAGGAGAGCACACTTGGGGCGTTTAGAATAGCATCCTACCCCTGCCAAGCTCTACTGTAGCAGATGAGCAGGGATATGAAAAGATGGACAGAGGTCCTTGACCCTGAGTGGTTTTGGTTCCTGTCCTTGACCTCAGCGGTTACTTTTCTCATCCTGAGCTCTAGGCCAAGGCTGCACTTTTCCCTTGGACTCTGGAATCCTGCAGAGTTGCACAGGGCTGCTTGGACCACGCTCTGGTTGCTCAGATGCAGTGTGGCCGAGTGGAGCCCATTTTCCTTCACCTAACACTGTTCACCCTGTGTGTTTCTTCCACCATAACAAGCACCTTACATTTTCCGGTCACCATCTGAGAGTCTCCTCTGGGTGCTGGCTGTTAGTCTGAAATTGAAGCTTTGCTGTTGAGAACCACGGCAAGCATGCCTTGTGTCTTCATTTTAGGCCACACAGTTTTGTTTGGCCTGTGGATTTCTTAATGTTACACATTTCTCGGAGTAATACATGTGCAGGTATTGTTATTAGATTAGTTCTCTGATTAAAGCCCCAGATAATTTGACTTGCTGATAACTCTGTCATCTTTTTATGTAAATGCTTTGTTTGTGGATTGGGACTTGAACTTAAGTAGTAAACCTAATGTAGCTAGTGCCACAGCTGTGGGCACTAGAGGATACTTCTGGGCTGGAAATGAGGACATTCCTTGGCTACAGATGTAGGATTTAAAGAAATTATGAAATATTCAAATGGAAAAGATGAATAGAAACTTAACAGAGTAGAGTGAGACAATCACCCAGGGGGATAACTCTAACACTACCCAGAACCCTCCATCCCAGGTGCCTTGCCTTCTATAGTAACTGAAACCCAGATTCTGGGGCGGACAGTAATTCCCTTCTCTTTCAGTTCCGGTTCTACCACATTCAGCTTCATATGCAAAGTAAGCATGCTATAGTAGTGTATTGAATCTTTTGTTTCTCATTTAGTATACAAAATAAAAAAATGTTTTTATGTTTATTTATTTGGTTTGTGTGGGATCACATGTACCATGGTATATGCTTACAGACATTAGAGGGCACTTTGTGAGATCAGTTTTTTCTACCACAGAGGTCACCAGCCTTGAGAGCAAGCACTTTTATCTGCTGGGCCGTCTTGCTGACCTGAGTGTGACATTTGTTTATATGCTGCAGATCTTTGATTGCAGTGTTCTTTGTAATTTCTCTACTCATTACTCTGTTGCTGGGCACACAGGGCTCTGGGTGGTCTTTGGCTCACAAAGAATATGTCTATGAGCTTGTTTGTCTCTTCATACAATACTCAAGTTCACATGAATGTATACCTGGGGAGGAATTGCTGTGTAAACAATGCAGACATGGTCTCCTTTCTAGACAGGGCTGGATCTAGTTGGAAGTGGCTGTCAGTTGACTGCACCAACAGTATAAAGATTTGTCACGCTTGTGACTTTTCGTTAGTGTGTGCAGTCTCTAGTTACCTCTGAAGCATCAGTAGCAGAGAGGGTGCGGCTGGGGAGTCGGACTGCTCAGGCTTGAATCCCGGTTCCATCATTTTATTGCTCTGAGACCTTGGTTAAGTAACTTCACTCTCTTCTGCACTCTTCCAAACCTTGACCCTTTCACGTTTTCTTCCTGTTCTGACACTGGGCTGACAAGGGCTGATTTTTCAGCTGTTCTGGCTTTTTTTTTTTTTTACTGAGCATTCGTTATGTCTGGTTTCGTTGTGCAGCAGTCAGACTGTTACAGCTCTGCCAGCAGATGTTACATCTGTGTTCGCTGGCGCTTTGTTGTGGTGCCTTGCTCCCTGTTGCGGGCCAGCCTGTCAGAGCTTTCACATGCCAGTTGTCTGATCTGGTCCTTGGAACAACCCGGTGAGGGAAGTTGCTAATGTCTTTCCGTGTCTAGAAGAGGAAGCTGATGCCCAACAGGACTTGGTGACTTGTCATAGCACTCTGATAGGTACATCAGGTCCCAGCCCGTGCTCAATGTGTCCTCCTGAAATTCCCACTTAAGACATTGCATTATCTGTCTGTCTCTCTGTCTATGTTCACATGTGCATATGTGCACATGGCAAATATGTGGAGGTCAGAGGACAACCTTGGGAGTATGTTCTGTCCTTCCACCACGGGAACCTTGTAGAGATCAAACTCAGGTTCTCTGGGCTTGGCGGCAGACCCTTTACCTGTTGAGCCATCTGCTCAGCCTGTTGTAGATACCTGTGAAGCTAACTTAGGTAAGAGCCTTAAAGGGCAGGCAGCTGTTCCCTTTAGAAACTGAGTACATATTGGCGAGAGCGGCATCCCTAGAACCGTGCTTGTGATGTGTCGGTGTTTGTGATGGGACCTTGTCTGTGCTCCGAGCTATCGTGTTTGTCTTTGCTTCCAGGGAGTGCAGCCCGCCACAGGTGAGGTTGTGTTCGACTGCTTCCAGGACTCTGCTTCTAGGCTGGAGCTGGAGACGCGCATATCAAGTCTGCAGCCTGTGGAACTTCTGCTTCCCTCACAGCTGTCGGAGCCGACGGAGCTGCTCATCCACAGAGCCACCGCTGTCAGGTGAGTGGGGACCATTCTCCAGCTGGAGTTAATACCCAAGGTAGCACTTGTTCTTATAGACATTATAGTAGTTATGTCCCAATAATAGAGTTTTTTAAAAGAAAAAATTGTATAGACCTATAGATAACAGTCATTTCAAAGGGATTTATCATATTATTTAGTTATATTATTTGATGATTTATGTATGCATTCTAGAGGTAATTAGAACTTATGTTTTTAAACGTCTATATAATTTCTGTGCTGTGTGTGCTTCAGGAGGTGCCCTGTAGTTTATTTACTAGAACTCATATCACAGCACTCCTTATGAAGTAAGGTATGGATGGGTATCATAGCAAGTAGAGGGGAAGACGCATGTGTGAGACTCCACATGCCTCACTGGGTCCTGAAGGCGTGCAGAGTTAAGTACTCTACAGGAAGGTGTCTCTGACAACGTGACTGGAAAAGGCAGGGGGGTGTGGGCTGCGCAGGAGTGAAGAGGGCTGGACTGTCAGGTTTACAACCAGTGGGCTGACAAGCCAGTGAGAAAGTCAAACTGACTTCAAGTGAGGATGTGCTTGTCTTTGGAGTTCGGAGTGTTTGTTTTCATTTACATTTTTTTCTTTGTGTCAAAGTAGCTTTCACAGTTTGTTTTCCTGGTGATATTGCTAATATACATTCATTTAGAAGAATTAGGAGTTACAGAAAGAAAGATAAAATAAGTGCAGGTCCACAAATACAGAAAAACTGTACTTTTTATTTATAAACTTGTGTTCCTGCAGCAAAATACCATTTTGTAGCTGATTTTTAACCTAAAAATTCCCAATCTATCTTCTTATGGGAAATTGCAGACCCACAGAATTACAGAATAGTGCGGTGAGTGCCAGGAGTCCATCAGCCAGCGTCAGCGTGCCCTGGCTCAGCCTTCTCTCTGGCATACTTATGTAGAAGCAGAGTTTAGTGAGCATCATTTGTCTGCTGATATTTCTGTAAGCACTTCACAATCAAGATGCCGTATGACATCCGCTGACAAGTGGGTGAGATTTGTCTGTTTGCTTTTGTTGTGTTTCCTGGTTAAGCTCTGCAGATGTTGCTGTAGCATCCATGGAAACTTTTGTTTTTTAGTTCTTTCCTGAAGGCGGAATTTCTAAACCGGAATTATAAACATCTATAAGGATTTTGGATGCTGGCCCAAGGACCCTGGGAACTTTTTAAAACATTGACAGTGATCATTTAAATAATCTTTACTATATTATAGGTAGAAAATTCTGGATCAAATCCCTTGATTTTATTCTTAGTTTTCCTCTGTGTTTAAAAAACTTGACCAGTTAAAAGTCAAGCAGCCAATGTCTGAGGGCTCTGACCCTGGAGATCTAAGACGTGAATACACTCTCAGATGCCATCGAAGAGGCTCCTCTAGATGTCAGCACTGTACAGTGTGCAGTGTTGGAAGAGGCTCCTCTAGCTGTCTGCACTGTACAGTGTGCAGTGTTGGAAGAGGCTCCTCTAGCTGTCTGCACTGTACAATGTGCGGTGTTGGAAGAGGCTCCTCTAGATGTCAGCACTGTACAGTGTGCAGTGTTGGAAGAGGCTCCTTTAGACTGCAGCACTATACAGTGTACAGTGTTTGAAGAGGTTCCTCTAGACATCAGAGACATCTTGAGTGGTTGATGGGACTTAGCAATCTAACGACTTCAGGCCATTTTACTGTATTTCTCTAGCCAGCATTCCAGGCTTGTAATTCTGCCTGTATTTACTGACCACATGTACGTCTCCATTCTTTGTATATTTTCTTTTTGTATCTTTTGTTCATGAAGAGTTGAGAGTTAAACATCCATTTCTTTGAGTATCTGTAGCTAATTTATACTTCTATAGAGAAGGAGGTGGTAGATTTTCAGATGTCTTAAGACCAAATAGTGGGTTGGACTAGAAATCTGCCTCTTCACTTTGGTGACATTGAGCTAATCACTCAAGTGACTCATTTTCCTCTGTTCTGTTCTGTAAAATAGGGGTAATAAGAGTGCTTACTGCAAAGGCCATTTGTAAAGGTAATATGGATAAAGTGTCCAGAAAAGGGCCTGGCTAAGAAAACTCATTATAGTGGAAAATACTTGTCTTAGTTACCTTTTGGTTGCTATAATAAAACATCATGTCCAAGGTACTTTATAGCAGGAAGGGTTTGTTTGAGCTCATTGGTTGCAGAGGGCTGGAGTCCTTGATGGTAGAGTGCAGGCAGTCAGTGTCAGAAACAGGAAGCTAAGGACAGACAACTTGAACCACAAAGCACAAAACAAATTGAAATAGAACCAAAGCTTTTAACCATCAATGGCCGCCCCCAGTGACACACCTCCTTCAGAAAGGCCTTACCCCTTAAGTCCCCCAAACAGAGTATTGAAATGTTGACGACCATTCTTTCTTTTAGTATTGCCTGTCCCTACTTAGTTTTGGTTTGTTTGGGGGAGGGTGTGTGCGCGCGCTGCAGAATACATGCATGTACTATTTTCTTTTTTTCAGTCAGGTTCTCATGTAGCCAGGCTGACCTCCCTCTCTGTGTATCTGAGGTTTGCCTCGGACTCCTGACTCTCCTGCCTCCCCTCCTGGATGCTGGGCTTACAGCTGCACACACCTGGCTCCCGCATTCTCCCCTGAAATGTCTATCAGAGTCCTTCGTGCCTTCTTATTCTTTTCTTTGTGCGTCTCTTTTAGGGTATAATTTTCCTGCTGCTCTAACATTTCTTTTGTTGGTTTTCACCCTTGGTATTTTTTTTTTTTTCAAAAAAAACCCTTACGAATCTTTTAAATCATTTAAACCTTATCTTTTAATTCAGGATGAGGAGAAGTCTCAGTGGATACAATGATTGCTGTTTGCACATGCTTGTGCATGAGGATCTTAGTTCAGCTCTTCAGCATGCACGTGGGAAGCTGTGTGGTGACAAATCTGTAGTCCTAGTGTTGAGACAAGAGACAGGAAGATCCCAGGGCTCTGGACAGAGGCCACTCATGTTGTTGTTGACCTCTGTCTTGTGCATGTGCATGGGAGCCCCAGAGCCCCAGAGAAATGGGGGTGGAGTGGGGGCACTTGTCAAGTACCTTGTAGGAAAGTAAATTCATTTAAAAAACATTTTAATTTAATTTCTTCTTTCTACGTGTTTTTAATAGTCTATTTGGACCAATTAAGTCCCCTTGCCTCTGGTAACATTTATTATTTTTATACTTCAAAAGATCTTTTCCCATTTTGAAAGCATTTTACCTCTATTTTCATCTATATTTTATTTCCACCAAATTACTTCTTTAATTTTATTTGCAGTGTTCAATTTTAAATTTACCTTTTTCTTTATTTCACTGCATGAGCTGAGTTCCTCCTGCCTTAATTTTTAAAATTTGAGATAGCGGCTCCACTTTAATGTCCATAAAGGTCCTTGGCCTTTACTGACTTTCTATTAATTCCTATGATGGGCACTTTGTGTTCTCCTTAGCTGTCCATGCCCTCTAGACAAATGTTAAAGAAAATACTTTATCAGGGAGAACGGTTGGGTTAGAAGAGCAGGTTGCCAGACTTCTGTTCCTAGTTGGCTCCCAGGCACCAGTGTAACACTGCGTTTTCAGATGCGAACTTTTATTTTCAGTTTGGTGGTGTCTGTTGTCAGTGCTGATAGGCAGTTTCCTAGCTTTCAGACCTACAGTTTCTCTATACCCCCATCTTTTTCTGCACAACTGGAAGATGAAGGTACTGGTGGGTATTTTATCACCATTGATGACATTCTGTATAGATACTATGTGAGAAAGTGTAAAAATTGCTTGGAATTATAGAAGATTCTAATGTTATCCTGCCACTTGTATTTTAATAAAACGCTGATTGGCCAGTAGCCAGACAGGAAGTAGAGGCGGGGCAACTAGGCAGGAAGTAAAGGTAGGGCAACAAGAACAGGAAAATTCTGGGAAGAGAAAACCTTCAGTCTACAGTCACACAGAGGAGGATAGACATAAAGCAAGCAAGATAAAAATGCCTTGCTAATGAAAGGTACCAAGCCACATGGCTAACACAGACAAGCATGGGCTGATTTAAGATGTAAGAATTAGTTAATAAGAAGCCTGAGCTAATAGGTCAACCAGTTTATAATTAATGTAGACTTCTGTGTGTTTCTTTGAGACTGTGGAACTAGGTGGAACCGAACTCTGTCAGCAAGTAGTTTTCAAAACATTTTTTTAAAAATTTAACTTTTTATTCTTAACTTTAACCACAAGAGGTCTCCAAAGGATTTTACATTTTATGAGTTAAGATTTTTTTTTTAAGATTATGAAATTCTTATTTATTTCTCCAGCAAGTTGTATTTATTTTGTATCATTTTTATATTCAGGATTAAAATTAGGCAAAGATTGTAGTCAGCTGAGTCAAACACTCTTGAATAGTGACAGTAGTGACAAACTGTTTTCCTCAGGTTGTTTGTCTTTGTATTGAATGTGTTTGTCAGGTGGGATCAGCCATAAGAGCTTGTTATCTTCTGTTTGTTGTCAAAATATATTGAGAAAATCAAGTAACAGTGGTTTCAAGATTGCTTTCGTTTAGAGATTTTTATGTTTATAGAACATAGTTTATAGTCAAAAGAAAGGCTATAGAAAGCACTACATCAAATTATTAAAAATTATTACTCATACTTACTAGTTCTCACATTGAGTTTTGAGGCAGGTATGATGACCATAGCAGGTGGTGCTCACATATGAGTTCGTGGATGTGGGCATATCCTGGGCACATAGCCAAGGAAGGTCCTGTCGGGGAGGTGGGCATGGATGGGACCTTTTCAGGACAGAAGGCTTGGACATGGTGGAAGAGAAGAGGAAAGTGCATAGTGTGTGAAAAGAAATGGTTCAAACTCAGCACACAGCTGAAAGAGTTAGGGAAGTATAAGGAAGGGAGAGACTCCTGACCAGGGGAAATGCTCCTCCTGAGGGCTGAAGAAACATTGCAGGGTGTTAATCAGGAAATCCAGGGAAGAGGCACAGATTCCTAGTGACAGTCGGTGAGGTTTTTGGCGATGGTAGAGATTGAGTGTGCTGTGAGGTGAGACATGTGAACTGGGTGAAGAAGAATAATCCCGTAAATGTGAAAACACATGGTAGGAAGTGAGATTGAGGAGTTTGGAGAATGCAGATAGTTGGAAGTAGGAGGAAGGAAAAAAACAGAAAGGGAGGGTTTACTGTCAGGGAGAGCCAAGGCCAGCGGGTGGTGGAGCTGTGGTTAGCTGCTGCATGTAACGCACTGAACCACACGGGTTCAGTTGTTACCATATTGACTAAAGCCTTGTGACCCAGGAAGATGCCTGGATTAAGAAGTTGCTTTCAGCAGTTGATGTGACTTACTGAGGGTCTGTGGTGAATGCCCGAGTGTCCAGTGACGTTAGCAGTCTGACGTGTGAAATAAATGCTTGACTATTTCATTTGCATTATGTTGCAAATTTAAAGAAAATGTTGAAGTCTAATGTTATGTTAGACAGATTTATTAATATATTATTATTATTATTGTTATTATTGGCTGTGAAAGACTGAACATCATCTGTATTTCTTTAAACAAAATGTTTTTTTGAGGTGATAATTGTATTCTGAAGACTTACATCACTCAAATGCCATTTATAGTGATAGATGTTAGAAATAACCATCACAGCATTTCAACTTAGTCTTCTGTTAAATTATGTGTTAGAGGCTGTTCAACACTTAGGGTTGTAGCGTTAGTGTCAAAATGAAGTTTTGAGACTGTATAAAGCAGGTTTCTTTATGGTTAAAGAGCAACCTCTCCTAATGTCAGTATTCCAGTTTGGCATTAATTAAAAAACACCAAGCCAAGTCAGATGTCGTGGTATACACCTTTAATTCCAGCACTCATGAGGGGAGGCAAAGGAAGGTGGATCCCTGTCTACAGAACAAGTTCTAGGACAGCCAGGGCAATGCAGAGAAACCCTGGTTGGGGGAGGGGCTTTTTTGGAAGGATAAGAGGGAAAAGGTTTTTTTTTTCTCATTAAACTGTTTAATAATATCAAGTTATTACATATTTGATGGTTCCAGGTTAATCAGTGCATTGTTCTAATTTGTTTTAACTAAGTTTAATAAATCAGTTCCCTGAACTTATATGAGGCCATTTCAACATAATTTTTAGGTTTTAGGAGCCAAGTAAAGGAGGGATGTCATATCAAGTGAAGGGTACCAAATCAGGAGAGGGATGTCATATCAAGTTCAGGGTATCATATCAAGAGAGGGATATCATATCAAGGGAGGTGTGTCATATCAAGAGAGGAAGTTCATATCAAGACAGGGATGCCATATCAAGTGAGGGGTGTCATATCAAGTGAGGGATGCCATATCAAGTGAGGGGTGTCATATCAAGTGAGGGGTGTCATATCAAGTGAGGGATGTCACATCAAGACAGGGATGTCATATCAAGTGAGGGGTGTCATATCAAGCACTCACTCCTTTCCCATGCTAAAGTCCTGTGACCAAGGTCGGAGTGACTGTTTTGTATCACTTATTTCTTTGTAGTTACTTTAGTATAATTAAATTATTAGTGCATTGGTTATATTGCAGATATTTGCTGCAGTAAAGTTGAGCTTTGTAGATGTGTGGATCTGATTAAAAGCCTCTGAAATTTTTTTTGTAGTTCAAATTGTAAAATACTTTTTAAAGCACAATCAGTGGAACCAGCTGTCTCATTCTCTGTGAGTTCACAGCAGGGGTCTACAAAAGCAGTGGGAAGATTTTGCCAGCCCTCCTTCAAGTGACAGTAGGTGATTAGGCCCTATCACCTTCTCGAACTCTTTATCTTTTCTTGTTATTGCACACACAAGAACTGAGCGCCAGTAAAACATCAGAAGGAACCTCAGTAGCAACTGGGCTTGGAGCCCAGAAAGGGGGGTTGTCCTGTGCAGAGTGTGAGGCTGAAGGAAATGGCACAGGGAAGGTGCTGGCCTGAGTAACTGGCCACTCCAAATAGGTCCCATGCTGTACCTGCCTTGTTTTCCTGATAGCATTTTAAATGACTCACTTTTTTTTAAATTTCCATAGTTAAATATTTACTAAACATATATTTGAAACATCCAATTAGTGAGTCAAACCTGTAATTTCATATTTTCTTCTGGTGTAGAACGTGTCTTAAGTTGGTATGGAGTTAATTTGGCAAGAAGGATCAGGCTGTAGTGACATGCCTCAGGTAGTGTCAGAGGCAGAGGAATGATGCCGGAGGAAGGTGTGAGCACTTAGGCACAGTGCTACGTTTATCTGCTTCGCGTTAGTTTTTCTAACTTGAATTGAACCAGTATAAACTGGATCATTATTTGAATTCTAAAACAAAGCCAGGTATAGTTAAAGAAAATATAACTGATGAGTCTGAGACCCGGATCGGGCACCTAAGGTCTCGAAGGTGAGCCAGTTTCTGCTTTTTTTTTTTTTTTTCTGACTGGCTTGCCTTTCTTATTAGGATATTTTATTTCACCATCTAGGTAATTTTTATTAATTTAGGTGTCTAGCAGTAAACCTTAATGAAACATTCTTTTCTTATGTCTAAGAAAAATCTTGATATTGATATATGTTTCCAATAATTCTCAGCTTATTATACATCCTCTGAACTCCACATTATTAAATATTCATTCATTTATTCATTGTTAAAAAATTCATTGCGTTTCTGGTGTGTACCGAATTTGTCATTAGGTGTTAAAGGTACAAAAGGAGGAAGAATCTTTTTTTCCAGCTTCCAGAGAAGAATTGGTCATGGGACAAACCAGTGGTGGAAATGCTTGTGGGCCTTAAAGACCCTACTCCTGTCTGATGTGGTGGCACACGCTATAATCCAGCATTTGGAAGGGAGACTGAGGCAGGAGGTACTTGAGTTTGAGGCCAGTTTGGGCTACATTAGACAACAGCCAAAAGTACAGTTACTCCTAGTGTGGAAACATGAAGGAGTCAGCTTCCCAGGGGAGTGTCAGTAACTGATGTTGCAATTTTCTTTGAGGATGAAACTAGTTTGGTGGCCTGTTCTCAATGAACATGGAAGGCCAAGGCAGGAGAACTGTAGTTTGGAGAGGTGTGCAGAGTGAAAAGAGCGAGGGGTAAGGAGACAAAGTGGATCACAACAGGGTAGATGAAAGTGTGTTTGATAAAAACAGGTGATGAGGCTGGGGCAGGAGCACTTTCATAATGGTCTTCCTTTCCCAGTTGTTTTCTTGTTCGGTACTGAGGACTTAACTGGAGGGCCTTGTGTGTTCTGGACCACTGGGGCTTAATCCCTGAATGATCGTCTGTGTTCCCAAATCCTATCAAAGTAGCATATATATTGGCAAATGGTTAAATAAATTACATTTTAACTAAACAGAATAATTGTCATCTATTTTTATATTTTAAGATATAAAATATAAAATATGTTTGGGCCTTATGAACATAGAAGGGATATTGTCAACATAGCCAAACATTATGTGTCTGATTCTTAGTATAGATTCTCAGCAAGCTCACCAACTGCTTTCTGGAATAGTGTATTGATTCCCTGTCCTTTTGTTTTGTTTTGTTATTTCTATTTAAATTTACAAAAAACTCTAAAAACCATGACTTTAAATTAGTTTAAACATCCTGCATTTCTTTGGACACTCCTTTGTAGGAATCGTTAATGAAAGTAACTATTAATGTGTTAAATAGCAGAAATAAGTCTCGCACACAGTGGGAAAATGCTGGTTTCTAGGAAGACATTTAAGGAGGCAGTGTACCTGAACTCTTGATCTTCCTGCCTCTGGCAAGTTCGAGATTATGGGCATAAGCCTCAGGCTCAGGAAATAGTCTTAGTGTTAAAAAAAGCTATTTATATACCTTTATTAAAAACATTATTAATCTTTAGATCTGTGTGTTTGTATATGCCTATAATCCCAGTACTCAGGCTGCTGAGGCAAGAGGATTGTATGTTTGAGCCAGCCTGGTTATGCAGCAAGACACCATCTCAAATTAAATATTGTATATTATATCTTAAATATTATACATATTCTTTCCCTGGGGGAAGTGCTGTTGTGTTGTCCATAGTTTTTCTGTTACTAATTCTTTCTGCATGTCCCCCGGCACCTGAGTGAGTGTAGTTAATTTATAGAGTATGAAGATTTTTATTTTAAAACAGGATAAACGCGAAGGTGATAATTACTGATAGGGTTTATAAACTGTTTAGTGAAGTCATGAGCATCTTTCCTTGAGCTCCTCAAGAGTGTATTGTCTTGAAAAGCGTACGTGGGTTGTACCTGTGGTAAGTTTACTGACAGTAGCTGATCATGAAGAAACAAGCATCCGACATCTTGGGAAATGAACTTGACCTTGGGGATGGCTGCAGGGAACCCCCAGGCAGTACTGCACTACCTGAGCAGACATTTCAGAAGTAATTGTGTGGGAAGCAGCATTTGTTTCACTAATTTGACTTTGATTTTTGTAAATACACCTGCTTATATGGGGTCAAGGGTTTACTTATATAAAGTCTCCTCATTAACTAAATACTTTGTTTCTTAGGGTTTTCCTCAGAGGACTGTACTATAAAATTTTAATATCCTAGTAGTATCTTCTCCCCCATATTACAGAGGTCTATTTATATATAATCCATGAAACATTAAAATTATTTTATTATTTTTTGTGCTTGGATGTTTTGCTAGCATGTCTGCTTGGACACTGTGTTGTGCACAGTGCCTGTGGAGGCCAGAAGAGGACATTGGATCCCTTGGAACTAAAGTTTCAGACAGTGTGAGCCACCATCTGGGTGCTAAGACTCAAACCCGGGTCCTCTGGAAGAACCGCTAGTGTTCTTAACCACTGAGGCCATCTTTCCAGTACCCCCAAAACTAATCACGATTCAGTAGTAGAGCTTTTAATTATCTATGATTATCACCTTAAAAAATAAATCCTATAACAAGTATTAAAAGAGCGTTTACTATTTCAGGTGAGGCAGGTAGACAGTGTGCGTTGCAGGGTGTGGCTGATGGAGAGAAAGGAAAGACAGGAGGCAAAGGCAAAAATTATCTCTGCTGTGTTTCACACACGCTGTTTGTGGGTTTGATAACACGTAAGCCTTGAAGCAAATGTTATCTTCATTTTACAACAGGGAGAGGTACCATGGGGCTAAAAACCAAACTGAGGGCTACAGAAGTGGCTCAGCAGTTAAGAACACTCTTTTTCCAAGGACCGGGGTTCAATTCCCAGCACCCACATGACAGTTCACAATTGTCTGTAACTCCAGTTCCAGAGGACCCTCCATCCTCACACAGACATACATGAAAGCAAAACACCAATGCACATGAAATAAAAATAAATAAGGAACCCAAAAGACAAACTGCACCAAAGCAAGCAGTACCAAACAATAACAGAAGCCGCACCATCTTCTGAAGCTGCTGGGTCACTATAGAGTAAGAGTCAAACTAGTTAGACTTCCTGTCTGTGTGATGTTGGTCAGTCTCCCCTGCTTACTCCAGGATGGTGTGACCTTACTAGATCATAAGGGACAAAGTTCCCCTGTAGCTGACCCCACAGCTGCCACCTGTCCTGAGGGCGGCTGTAATTGTTCCCTTCACTGTCTGCTCAGCAGAGCTGCTTGACTTCTGCCTTCAGTGGGAGACTTGCTTCAGAGCCTGCTAATCTCCTCCTGTCTTTCCAGTGACTCCCTCCCTGCTGAAGGCAGAGTTCTTGCTATTATTTTCCTGATTACTCTGGGATTATCCTCTTTTCTCTTGTTTCAGGGCAGCAAATTCTTTCTACCTCTACCTTCTTTTTGTGAGTTTTTTTTTTTTTAAAGTCTCTAGCTCAAGTCATTATCCCTCAGAGCAGTTAAAGTCTATGAAGTGCGGTTATGCATTTTTCTCTGAGTTCCCCTCTCTAAGAAAACAATCTTTGTGTATTGTCGCGGAATCAGTCATCTGTCACCTCCCTTCCAACCTATAATCTGGTTTAAATACACAGTACTAAGGCTGAGGATCGACTCCCTCCTTTGTGTAAGAACCCCCTTTTATCCCAGAAGTCTGTAGTAATCCATGATAAGTTTTAAAAACTGTCCCTTGATATCATTGCGAACTCTCTTTGAGCTGTCAGCCCTAACCAACTTCTCTGGGCCAGCCAGAGCTGTACTTGGTTTCTCATGGGAATGAACAAAGGCCCCTGTATTGCCATGGAGGTTTTCTAGGTTGCCTTAATAGCTCATGTAAAAGTTTGAAAAAAGAATGCAGAGAGTGGCTCTCCACGCTGTCTCTGGTGGACATACTGGAGCGTGACACATTACAGAGTTGGCCCTTCCCTGGAGGAAGCCATCAATAACAGAGGTTGGTGACTAGCACATGGCATCTTTAGCTTTCTCTGCATCTGGTGCATTTAATGATTCTTCATCAAGTCATTGACTTAATCAGTATGGCTCATTGAGGTTGTTGTCAGAATATCTGTCCTGTAACAGGAGATACAGGTGGACGCGCTGAAGGCGCATTGTGTCTCTGAGCATGCAGTGATCTCAAACATAAGCCCTTCTCAGTGCCTGGAGCCTCTAAGTATTTAGGACAAATGGCAGTGGGGAAGTGGGTTTGTAGATGGGTTAAGGTTGTAAAGAAGCTGTTCTTGTCCAGAGAAGTAACTCTTTAGGTGGTCTCATTGAGAGTAGACGCCCGTACATATGGAAAAGGGGTGGAAGAGATCCGAGTAATGCCTTTCTCCCATTGCCAACTGGTGTTGAAGATGGGGAAAGAAACTGTAGGTCAGGGGATGCCATTTCACCTGCGAGCTGTGGGAACGGGAAGCAGAGAAAGGAACACTAGGTTTGGACTTTGAGAACTGCTTCTGGAATTCTGACTTAGGGAACTGTTGGGTAGAAATGTGGAAATGTGTGATGTCTAAAGCCAGTGAACTGATGGTAGCTTGCTGGTGCAGTCAGAAAACTGTACACTCTCGGAAGTGTGAGGTAGCCAGTGTGAGCTGTTTCAAACCACTTACCAGGAAAGTCACACACCAATGGAGGTGGGCAGTGGGCGATGCACTGTAGCTTAATGTCAACCCCAGCTGTAAAGAACTTGTTAATTGGTAACTGCCTACTACAAATAAATCAGACCATTGCTATCTTTCTTGGAGGCTGTCTTAGTTAGGGTTTCTGTTGCTGTGAAGAGAGACCATAACCAGAGCAACTCTGGAAAATGTTTAATTGGAGTGGTTCGCTTACAGTGCCAGAGGTTCGGTCCCTCCTCATCATGTCGGGGAGAATGGCGGTGTGCAGGCAGACGCGGTGCTGGAGAAGCAGTGGAGAGTCCTCCATCTTGCAGGCAACAGAAAATGGTCTGTGACACTGCAGTAAGCTTAAGCAAGAGACCTCAGAGCCCATCCGTCCCCACAGTGCACACATCCTCCAACAAGGCCACACCTCTGAATAGTGCCACTCCCTATGAACTTATGGGGGCCAGTTACATTCAAACGACCACACTCTACTCTCTGGCACCCATAAGCTTGTAACAATATCATAATGCAAAATGCATTTACTTTAACTTCCAAAGTCCCCATAGTCTCTCACAGTCTCAATAATGTTTAAAAGTTCAAAGTTCAAAGTCTCTTCTGAGATTCATGCAGTCTCTTTACTGCAATCCCCAATGAAATCAAAATCAACAAACATCACATACTTCTAACATATAATGGTACAAGATATGTGGGGAAAGGAGCGTAGTGAGGAAAAACTAGAACAAAGCAAGACCGAAAACTCCACACTCTGCCTCTCCAAGTTTGATGTGAGAATGCAGTTCCGATCTCCAATTCTGTTCAGCTTGTTGACCGTAAGCGTAGTTCTTTCTCTTGGCTGGTTCCATTCCCTTTCAGCAGCTTTCCTTGCCTGGTATCCCATGACCCTGGCATCTCTATCATCTTTGGGTCTCCAAGGCAATTCGGGCTTCAACTTCACAGCTTCATGCAGTGGCCTCTCTAGGCCTCCATTCAGGGATACCCCTGACCCTTGCTTAACCTCAGTGGTTTTCCTTAGGCACGGAGGCAAATTCCATAACCCATTTCTTCTATCCTTATCTCTAAAACCAGAGCCATATAGCTAAAGCTGCCAAGTTCTGCTGCTTACTGGGGCTGGACATGGTCCCTCATTTGATTACATCTTCACCAGCTTTGTGTCCTTCACTGCCTGAAACTTGCTCTGTAGACCAGGCTGGCCTCAAACTCAGAGATCCACCAGCCTCTGCCTATGAGTTCTTGGATTAAAGGCATACACCACCACACCTGGCTCTAAGCTTTCCTTTAGTTCCTTTCCACAAGTTGGAAATTTAACTGATGGAATCTTGCCCTGAGATCTCCCCTCCCTTTATTTCTTTTCTTATTCCGTTTATCTTCTTGAACACAGGATTTAGTTCTATTCTATTTCCTGGTGCTCTTTTCTCCTCAAAATTTACAGTTTGTAATTTACCCTATATTGGGGAATACAGATTATCCTGGAAAAATGCAAAGAGGAGATTCTATTAATCATTTAGGATATAAAATAGATTTATAAAAAAATTAGACCTTAAAAGGTGCAAATTAGGAGAGAATGATTGCAGACTCTTAATGACTTCCAAAGATTGCAAGGAGACATTTCCCACCTATAACACACTACTGGGATAGGTCCTGATTACCTGATTAATTTAAACAAAATCTTAGATGTTGACAAGGACTTAAATAGTCCCAGGGACTTATCTGCTGAAGCTGAAAGAGAATTGACTTTGATTGAAGAGAAATCACAGAGGACACATGTAGATCATGTGGACCTGAATCTTATCTGCGTTCTGGTCATATTACCCTCCAAACATTCCCCTGCATGAATTTTAATGCAGAGGGAAGATATTATCTTAGAATGGACCTTTTTAATCACATAAACTGAGTAAAAAATTAAGCACTTATGTGGAAAAGGTCTTTGAGTTAATTCTAAAAGGAAAACTGAGACTTTGTCAATTAGCAGTGATATTTCCTCCAAGCTTTTGGTTTACTTTTTAATTTTCTCATGGACTCAGAAGAACAAAAGGTTTGAATAAACAAAAAGTTTCCTCTTTAGTGATTTGAATATATTAAGAGTTCTTTGTATTCTGGAAATATGAAGGCTTTTATATTTTCTTCTTCTTGAGGTTTATATAGTTTAAGTTTATATTTTAGGCATATTAGGTATTTTATTTTGTTGGTTTTAGCTGGGGTTAAGGTTTATTTTTTTTCCTTACGAGAAAATGAGCTGTTTCTATGCTGTATGTAGAGAAGATGGGTCACATACATTCAATTATAGGTTGTAGTGATATTTTGTTTATGTTTCAACAAATCTTGCCTGAAGGTGAGAGTGCAGAGTTAAGCCACTAAAGGGAGTTGTGGCACACACCTTTAATCCCTGTACTTGGGAGATAGAGGCAACAGAGGCAGAGGGATCTCACAGTCGGCACCATATGTAGCACAAATTCTAGTTGTTCTTAATAATAAAGTCTCAGAGTCAGATATAGTGGTTAATGCTGAAGATCAGAGAAGCAGAGAGACCAGTTACTAGAGAGTTCTTTTACTTCTCAGACTGGAAGGGCAATCCTGTCCTCAGACTGCATCTCCAGACTCCATCTGTCTCTACCTCTCTAGTGCTGGGATCACCTTTGTGTGAGCTCTGTTTCTCTTTTAGACAGTTTTAATCTTATGTAGCCCAGGGTGACCTGGAACTGATTGTCTCCTAAATCCTGGGATAAAAGGTGCATGACACCACTCCTTGACCTCTAGTGGCTTAGGTCTGCACTCTGATCTTCAGACAAGCTTTATTTGTTAAAACATAAGCAAAATAGCCCTACATTTGGTGCCAAGGTTTTATTTTAAATTTGATTATTTGAATTTGAAATGAGCTAGGATTTTATATTTCTGTAGTTGACATTGTAGATTTTGACAGATTTTGGAAATGTTTTTTGTTTCATTTGTATCATATTAGAAAATTAAAGGGTGAGATGGGAACTCTAGAAACTCATGATGCCAGCTTATCCCTTATATGATGGGGATGAATATAAAATAGATGGTGTGTGTGTGTGTGTGTGTGTGCGTGTGTGTGTGTGTGTGCGCGCGCACGCGTGTGTACTGGTGGAATTTGTAGAATATTGGGAAAGTACATATATAGTATATATAGGTACAATCGTTTTTTAATTTTTATTTGTTTAAAAAACTATCTTTTCTTATTTTACATTCCAAGCCCAGTTCCCATTCTCTCCCCTCCTCCCCCTCCCTCCACCTTCTCTCCAACCCACCCCCATTTGTTGACTGAGGTTTCTGTCCTGCTTGGTCCTGCAGTCATTCAGTCCCAAAGAAATGCAGAGAGGCCTGCATTAATTATAAACTGGTTGGCCTATTAGCTCAGGCCTTCTTGTTAACTAACTCTTACATTAACCCATAATTCTTGTCTGTGTTAGCCACGTGGCTTGGTACATTTCATCAGTGAGGCATTCTCATCTTGCTTTCTCTGTATCTGTGTGATGACTGCAGACTCTGCCTTTCCTTTTCCCAGAATTCTCCTGTTCTCATCGCCCCACCTATACTTCCTGTCTGGTTGCCCTGCCTATACTTCCTGCCTGGCTACTGGCCAATCAGCATTTTATTAAAGCAATACAAGTGACAAATCTTTACAGAGTACGAGACCATTGTGCCACAGCTCTCATCCACTCCTCAGAGAAGGGAAGGCCTCCCATGGGGAGTCAACAAAGTCCAGCACATTGCTTTGAGACAGGACCAAGGCCCTCCCCACTATATCTAGGCTGAACAAGGTATCCTTCCAAAGAGAATGAGTTTCAAAAAGCCAGTTCAAGCAGTAAGGATAAATCCTGGCCACACTGCCAGTGGCCCCACAGTCTGCCTCAGCTATACAACTGTCACCCACATGCAGTGGGCCTAGTTTGGTCCTATATTGGTTCCACTGCTGTCAGGTTAGAGTCGGTGGGCTCCTATTAGCCTAGGTAAGCTGTTTTCCCATCATAATCTAGACCCCTTTGCTCATATTATCACTCCTCCCTCTCTTCAACTGGACTCTGGGAGCTCAACCTAGGGCTTTATGTGGATTTCTACATCTGTTTCCATCAGCTGCTGGATGAAGGTTCTATAATAACATTTAAGATAGTCATCATTCTGACTACAGGGCAAGGCCAGTTCAGGCATACACTCCACAATTGCTTAGGCTCATAGCTTGTGGATTCCTGGGAATTTCTCCATTGCCAGGTTTCTTGCTAGCTCCATAATGGCTCCCTCAATAAGACATTTCTTTCCTTGCTTTCCCTCTCTGTCCTTCTGTAGGAGGAGGCCTCCCTGTTGCCTGACTGATTAGCCCTGAAATAATCACACAGAAACTGTATTAATTAAATCACTGTTTGGCCTATTAGCTCTAACTTCTTATTGGCTAATTCTTACATTAATTTAACCATTTCTATTAATCTGTATATCATCATATGGCTGTGGCTTACTAGCATTTATCTCTGGTGGCTCCATGGCTTCTCTCTGACTCCACTCTTCTTTCTTCCAGCATACAGCCTAGCTTTCCCCACCTAGTTCTGTTCTTTCCTGCCTCAAAGCAGTTCTTTATTCATTAACCAATAAAAGTAACACATAGACAGAAGGACCTCCCACACCATCCCTCACCAATCTCAACCATCCCATTCCCTTAAGTTCTCCTCCCCCCTCCTTCCCTCTTTCTTCCCTACTGTCCTCTCTTCTTTTCCTATCCCAAGCTCCCAACTTTCTTAGAAGATCCTATTTCCCCTTCCCAGGGGGATCTATGTATCTTGTTACCTACCATCTCTATGGTTGTAGACTATAAACTTGTTTTCCTTTGCTATATGTCTAATATTAGTTATGAGTGAGTCCATACTGTGCTTGTCTTTCTGGGTCTGGGTTACCTCAGTCATGATTTTTTTCTAGTTCCAGCTATTTGCATGTAAATGTCAGGATGTCATTGTTCCCCCCCCCCCCCCAGTTGTACTTTATTGTGTAAATGTATCACAATTTTTTTTATCCATTCTTTGGTTGTGGGGTATTTAGGTTGTTTTCAGGTTATGGCTATTAAGAATAATGCTACTATGAACCTAGTTGAGCAAATGTCCTTATAGTATGACTGAGCATCTTTTGGGTATTGCTGGGTCTTGAGGTAGGTTGATTCCTAATTTTCTGAGAAACCGCCATACTGATTTCCAAAGTGGCTGTACAAGTTTGCACTCCCACCAGCATTGGAGGTGTGTTTCCCTTACTCTGCATCCTCTCCAACATAAATTATCATTGCTATTTTGATTTTAGCCATTTTGACTGGTATAATATCAAGATTTATATTGGGGATAAATCTACTTAACCTCTCAGGGATTAGAAGGATCGCTATAGCAGGCAAAAACTGGCTAATTAGGTCTAAGGGTAAATAAAATAAATTAACTCAGTCCTTTTTATCATGCTTTATTTGTTCTTCCTATGTCCTCTTCAATACTCTCTGGATGATTCTTTCTATTCTCTCGCTGTTCCACCCATCCCACGTGGTTTTCAGTTTATATGCAGACAGTTAACAAGCATACATTTTATGGAATCACAAAGACAGGTGAAGGAGGTGCCTTGTGTCTCAGAGGGAGCATGGCTGTGAAGCTCTCAGGCAGGTACTGGCAGGATTAATTAAGAATGAATACAAAAACTCTAAGAAGTTTTCGTGTCCTGACTACATTTCTTAAGTGTAACAGTTAAGTGATAAGTTTGTGATTAATAATTATAGAAAACGCAACAGTGCTGTTCTACTTTCTGAACACTTTTGCTTCTTTCCCTGGCAGCTGGGAACACAATGTTGGTAACCATAGCAACCTGCAGGCAAAAATGTTTGATTTCCATCAGCATCTAGCTACCTCAATTTCCTTGCAACTCCAGTGGGATGCCTGCTCGCACCCAGGTGGGAATGAATTTCTTTCTCTAGGGCTAGTTTAGGAACCCAAGCCTTTTCCCTGTGTATCTAGGGGTAAAGGCATAAAACAGTTAATTTCCTACGCTATGATCTTATGTTAATTGAAACCAAGGTAAAGGGTAAATACAGAATATAAGTAACTTGTTAGATTAGAGCAAAAGGCCAGTAGATTACACCTTTTTGAGTCTTCTACTAGTGTAGACATATTATCTCTCTGCTCAATGCCCCCTGCTTAGGACTCCTTTCTTGTCAATGAATCCTGTCAATAAGAATAGTTGTAGGGGATCTAACTTTATGTAGGGGTTTTACTACTAGAACAAAGGATTGACTTAATGACTGCTTTGACACCAGGGCTTCATGGTGTGGGTAAAGGTGTAACATGATGGGCTGGCTTGTTGGGGTTTCTGTCCCACCCAGTATCCCACAGCTGGCAAGTCCCAAAGAAAATCACACAGAGGTCTCCATAAGTTATAAGCTGATTGGCCCATTAGCTCAGGCTTCTTATTAGCTCTTATGACTTATATTAACCCATTATTCTGATCTATTTTAGCCATGTGGCTCGGTATCTTTTTCAGCTGGCAGGTCATATCCTGCTTCCTTGGTGGTCTGGTGGAGGAATTCACTTCCTCCTTCCCAGAATTCTCCTGTTCTCATTGCATCATTTCTACTTCTTATCTGGATTTCCCGCCTATACTTCCTGCCTGGCCAATCAGCGTTTATTTAAAACATGATTGGCAGAATACAGACAATTCTCCCTCACCAGTAAAGGTATTCAGTTGCCTGTATAGGAAAAGTCAGGTTTAAAAAATGAGTTTTACACTGTTGAGATATTTGTGAATGAATCCCATTTTGAAGGGGAGAAGAGTCAGGAATTGACAGCAACTGTCCAAAGACAAGTGTCCTGCAGCTTTGCAAAAATGGGTCCCCCACAAGTTGTACATTTGTGGGTCTGTCTAGGAATCTGTCAGCTGTGCATTTACTGTATAATACTTGTGGCTCCAACAGTGTAAGATAAGATCTCAGAGTCATTTTTATTTACATTTCCCTGATTGCTAAGGATGGTAAACATTTCCTTAAGTGTCTTTCAGTCATTTGAGGTTCTTCTGTTGAGAATTCTCTGTTTAGATCTGTTCCCCATTTTTAAATTGGATTATTTGGTATTTTGATGTCCAGTTTCTTGAGTTCTTAATATGTTTTGAAGATCAGTCCTCTGTGATGTGGGGTTGGTGAAGATCTTTTCTCATTCAATAAGCTGCCTTTTTGTCTTATTGCCTGTGTCTTTTGCTTTACAGAAGCTTCTCAGTTTCAGAATGTCCCATTTATTTATTGCTCTCAATGACTGTGCTATTGGTGTGCCCATGCATTGAAGGCTACTTCCTACTTTATCTTCTATGAGGTTCTGTGTGGCTGGATTTCCTATTTTTTGGTGTCTTCAGTTTCTTTCTTCAAAGACTTAAACTTCTTTTCATATAGGTCTTTCACTTCTTTGGTTAGTGTTGCCCCAAGATATTTTATGTTATTTTTTGTTATTGTGAAGGGGGATGTTTCTCTGTTTTCTTTTTCAGCTCCTTTATCATTTGTATATATGATGGCTATTGATTTGTTTTTTAGTTTATCTTTTATCCTGTTACATCACTGAAGGAGTTTATCAGCTGTAGGAGTTCCCTCATCAAATTTTTGGGGTTACTTGTTACAGTGCAAAAGAGTTCTAAACTAGTCAAGAACGAAGTATAATAAAAGTTTATTTATAAGGGGGTAGACTCACAGAAAGAGTAGTGATTCACAGTCCTCTGTATGCACGGGAAACTAGAACCAAATCCAGCAGCCAAGGTTCCCATGCACACTTTTACATCTGGATTTATAGTACATGAGACCTTGCCCAAGGTGGGCCAGTATCTTAAAGGCTATTGTCTGAAGGAGTTCTCACAGCACCTCCCCCTTTTTTCTAAATAAGAGAGTTCTAAGCCTAATACAAACTATATACAATAAGTGTAAATATCAAGTATAAAAGTTAGAATTAAACCAAAATAACAACATCAAGCAAGAAATATATGCTAAATGTTTCAATAGTTATTCTATCCTAAAGAGTCTAAGTCTTACATTAGAAATGACTTGACTATGTAATGAGACAAAAGTAACTATGACTATCTAGTCTTCAACCCCATCAACGATCTGAGAAGGGAAATAATATGACTTGAGTAAACAGGAAATACAATCAAGCAACTTCCAAAACGTGCAAGAAATGATACAGGCAACTGACTACCTGGCCAATCACCCAAAGTCTCTTTGGCAACGTTGGGGCAACCAACTTTGACTAAGGCCTAGATTAACTGACAGATCATTTTCAGAGGCAGGAAAAATTTAAAAACTATCCTATCCTGTCTTGGCAAGGTTTGGCAGTCTTTTTGCTTTTATCTTGCTTGTCCAGCCAGTGTTGCTGTTGAATTCTAATTTTAAACCATGGTGATTTGATAAGATACAGGCGGTTACTCCAGTTTTTTTATATTTTGAGGTTTGCTTTGTTACCCAGTATGTGGTCAGTTTTAGAGAAGGGTCCATGAGGTTCTGAGGAAAAGGTATATTCTTTTGTGTTTAGGTGGAATGTTCTATAGCTGTCTTTTAATTCCATTTGAGTCATGACATCTGTTAGTTTTCTTATTTCTCTGTTAAGTTTCTGTCTGGTTGACCTGTCTGTTGGTGAGAGTTGGATGTTTAAATCTCCATACATGGTTTGATGTGCAATTTAATCTTTAGTAATTTTTTTTGTTTTTTTTTTTACATTGTGGATATTCTTTTATTTGGGGCATAGATGTTCAGGATTGAGACTTTGTCCTGATGGATTTTTTTCTGTGATGAGTATGAAGTGTTCTTCTCCATCTCTTCTGATTGATTTCAGTTTGAAGTCTTATTTTGTTGGGTATTGGAATAGCTACACCCACTTGCTTGTTAGATCCATTTGATTAGAAATCTTTTCTCAACCTTTTACCCTGAGGTAATGTCTATCTTTGAGGTTGAGGTGTGTTTCTTAAATGCAGCAGAAGGACGGATCCTGTTTTAGTATTCTGTTAGCCTGTGTCTATTTATAGGTGAATTGAGTCCATTGATATTAAAAGATATTTATGACCAGTGATTGCTAGTTCCTGTTATTTTTCGGTGGTAGTGTTTGTGTGTTTCCTTTCTGTGGGGTTTGCTGGTATGAAGTTATCTGTTGCCTGTGTTTTTGTGGGTGCAGCTAGCTTACGTGAATTGGAGTTTTCCTTTTAGTACTTTCTGTAAGGCTGGTTTGTGAATAGGTATTGTTTAAAATTTCAATTTTCACACCTTGAACTGTCTGATTGTTTGCCTAACCTGTTTGATTGCTTTATCTTGGCTTTCTTTAAGAGATTTATTGATTTCTTCCAATTTTCTGTTTGTGTTTTCTTCCTTTTATTTAAGAGAAATTTTCGTTTCCTCTTTTAGGGTCTCTATCATCTTCATAAAGTTATATTTAAGGTTGTTTTCTTCTGCTTCTTGTGGGTTAGGATGCTCATGTCTTCCTTTTGTAGGATCACTGGGTTCAGGTGTTGTCATCTTGCACTTTAGATTGTTGAGTGTATTCTTGCATTGCACCTACCCATCTCTTCCCCCAAGGGGTGCAGATGGGGCCTGTAGCTTAGGTAGTCACCCTCCCTCCTGGTTCAGGCAAGTCCTGCCCCTGGTATTTGCTGATGCAGCTCTGGGGGCTCCTCTCCAAGTGCAGTCAGGGCCAAAACTTTAGGGGTTCTTCAGTGCAGTGGTGGATGGTTGCAGGCATGGGGAGGCTGCTCTGGAGTCTCTGGGGTTTGGTGGTTGGGGGTGGGGCATGGAATTGTTCTCCTTGGATTAGGCCCTGGAGAGCACACAGTCCGGCTGGGAACCCAAATACTCATCTCTCCTGGGCCAAGGCTTCTGTGATCAGAAATGCAGTGGGGGATGGCTGCTGGTGTGGGAAGACTGCTCCCTGGTTCCTGGGGCTTAGCTGGGTGGATCCCCTGGAACTAAAGTTAGTCCATGTGAGTGTCTGCTCTAAGGTTTGGTTGAGGGGAAGGTTTTTAGTTTGGATATGAGGAAGAGTACAGTCAGAGGCATCTGGAAGAGTCCAGAGCAGTGTGAGAAAGCAGTAAACTAAACATGGGCAGCAGACTAGACCAAAGCATGAGTGTGTATGTGGGGGGAGCAAGAGAGGAAGACCAAGAGAGTGCTGGCCAAGGAAACAAGAGAGGAATAGCTGCGAGGGAGCTACGAGAGAAAGATAAAAGAGATGGAGTATAGCTGGGAGAGAGAGAAATAGCAGGGTTGTAAGAGAATAATAAGCAGGGGAGGGAAGCCCAAGAGCTGGAGAGGTTTACTGTAGAGGTTGGGAGAGAAGAGCTTAGGGGAGCCCTAGGTAGCTGTGATACTCAGGAAGCTTGGAGACCAATGTGTGCTTTGCTGTGCTAATCACCACAGATAGTTCACACTAAATTTTGTAATTCTCTCTAAAATAGACACAGGGATTCAGAAATCTAAGGACAGAACTGCCATGTGCAGCTGCACCTCCTGGATCCATGCTCAAGGAGTTTAAGTCAGAATTCTACAGAAGTAGCCATGTAGCCGTGTTTATTACAGCAGTATTTATAATAATAGCCAAATTAGGAGGTAAGCCTAATGCCCCATTGATGAAGAAAAGGTAATGTGTATACACACACACAGGGAGAAAGAGAGAAAGAGAGAGAGAGACAGAGACAGAGACAGAGAGGGAGGGAGAGAGAGAGAGCAGCGCCCCCAACCAGCAGGAAGTAGCCTGAAATACTATGCCCACATTCCCAACAAATGGACTATGGGTATTTTCCTTTGTTTAAAAAAAAAAAAGAGGGAAATGGTGCGGGAGAATTATCTGTATTCTGTCAATCATGTATTTTGATAAAACGCTGATTGGCCAGGCAGGAAGTATAGGCGGGTCAACCAGACAGGAAGTAGAGGTGATGCAATGAGAACAGGAGAATTCTGGGAAGCAGGGAGGTTCCTCTGCCACTCCTGCGCAGACCACCAAGGATGCAGCATGTAACTTGCCCAGCTGAGAAAGGTACGGAGCCATATGCTAACATAGATAATGATAATGGATTAATGTAAGTTACAAGGACTAATAAGGAGCCTGACCTAATGGGCCAATCAGTTTATAACTTTATGGAGTCCTGTGTGTGATTTTCTTTAGGCTTGCCGGTTGTGGGGTACTGGGCGGGACAGAAACCCCAACAAGCCGGCCCTCATGTTACAGAGAGGAGTTTATTCAGCTATAGAAATATTGGAAGGATGACAATATTTAATTGTAGGAAATGAATGGAACTGGAGATCAGTATATTAAACAGCATAAATCAGACTTAGATAAGTAATCCACGTTCTCTTTTCTAGGAACCCTTTTTAGGAAGAAGGGTTAGGAGTTGGAGAGAGGACCGGCGAGGATGAGGGATGTCTGTGGTTAAAGTATAGGGCATACTTGAATGGAAATGCTATGGAGCCTGCCACTCGTACAGTGCTTTGATTGTTCCTTATCTAGGGGTGGGGCCTCGTGAGATTCCCATCCACACTGGTGGTGTTAGTATGCTGGTCTTGGTTAGGTAGCTGCATTGCTGAGATGTCGTGGGTGCGCTTACCTGTTTAAAGGACGCTATCTAGCAACAGGAGTCCTTGTCCTCTGGCTCTTACAGTCCTTTCTCCCCCTTCTTCGGTGGTATTTCTTGAACCTTACTCGAATTTTCAGAACACAGACTAAAACAAGAGAACAAATGGACAAATGCTTTGTGAGATTATAAGAAGAACAGGCTAGGGCAGTTCCTGATAGTTCTTATTTCCTTCTAAAAGCTCCCAGTCTTTACAGTCTGCATTTCTGTTGACATTCCGGTCTCTAGAACTCCTAGCTGATGCCCACTGAGTTCTGCTTCTAGCATTGTAGGGCTTCTCTGACCCACAACTCCAAACTCTTCAGCATTGCTCTTCCCACCGATTGCTCGGGCCTTTAAGCCCCGTGGGCAGACTTGCACTGCAGAAGCCCCATTTTCTATGTTAATTTTCTCATCACTGTGACAACTGAAACAATGTAAGGGGTTATTGTGGTCACAGGCCGGGGGACACTGCCCATCATACCTAGGCATACATGGAGGCAGGGAAGCTGGTTACTTCCTGTTAGTAGGAAGCAGAAACCTGTGTAGGAAGTGGGCTGGGCCTGCTTTCAGCAACCCACTTCCTCCAGCAAGGCTCCACTTCCTAAAAGTTTCACAACCTCCCTAGGCAGCACAGCAGCGTGGGATCACATGTTTAGATGACTTAGTGGGTAAGAATATTTGATGCTCTTGGCAGAGTAACCAGGTTCAGTTCTCAGCAGTCACAAGGCAACTTTAAAATCCATAAACTCCAATTCCAGTTGATTTGATGCCCTCTCTGGCCTCCATAGACACTGCATGCTTGTGATCCATGTATATACAAGCAGGTAAAACACCTATACATATAACAAGACAAAAGCAGCCTAAGCCTTGAGGGGCATTTCCCATTCAGACTGTTGGGCACTAGTAGTGGCCTCCTCCCACTTCCCCCTGAGTCTTAGCACATTGGGCTGTGAAACCTGTGCCTGTGCTGCAGTCATGTGATTCTGAAACAGGCCTGCTACAGACTTCAGTTTGAGGAAGTGAGGCTCGACACTTCCATGAAAGACAGTTTTATCACCATTTAATCGGTATAGGAGGTTCTTCTGTCTATGTGTTGCTTCCATTGGTTGAATAAAGAAACTGCCTTGGCCTTTTGATAGGGCAGCACTTAGGTAGGCAGAATAGACAGAGCTGAATGCTGGGAAGAAGGACAGACAAGCAGATGCCATGAATCTCCTGCTTGAGACGGACTTAGGTTAGACTCTTGCCGGTAAGACACAGTCACGTGGTGATACACAGATTTAATAGAAATGGGTTAATCAAGATGTGAGAACTAGCCAATAAGAGGCTAGAGCTAATGGGCCAGGCAGTAATTTAATTAATACAATTTCTGTGTGATTATTTCGGGTATAAACTAGCTGGGTGGCTGAAACAAGGGGCCCTGCTTCCAACAACAGAATGCATTTGTCAACAGCAAGTTATTTTACATGAGAAAAAAGAGGACATTTTACTAAAATCAAATTTGATAGGTTTCTGGTAGGCTGTTGCTCCTGTATGAAGTTTCAGTTTTTCTCAGAGTAAGAGCTTTGGACTTACAGTGCTCACACCTGAGGAATCTGGAACACAGAGAACTGAGACTTTGTAAAGAGCCCATCTGAGAACAGACTGGTTGCAGGAGGATGTTTAATGCACATATGGCCAAATGATGGGCTGAACATTCTTCTCATGCTTCAGGAGAGCCTTGAGGATAACTGACAAGTCCATTTTTATCAGATTTAATGGGTTTCTAAATCCTTTTCTGCTTACCAAACAAAGCCCTAATTAGATCGGTGATTAGTGAGCAGCTGCCTCTGCTTCCCTCAGAGCCTCTCAGAGACACTAAGCTCAGGAAGGGACAGACAGTAACGCTGCAGGCTCCTGGAAGGCTGGCTGGATGTCAAGAGAGCCTAGAGCATTGGTTTTCAACCTTCCTAACACTGTGATCCCAAGCATTAAATCATTTCATTGCTACCCTATAACTGTAATTTTGCTACGGTTATGAATTGTAATGTAAATATCTGAGATCTGATTTGTGACCCCCAAAGAGGTCACAACCCACAGGTTGAGAACCTCTGGTCTACAAGAAGAAATTCAGTAAGGGCCCTGTGTTAGGCTGCTGTGTTCTCCAGTGGAGTAAGATAGAAGAAAATCCTTCTTCAGCACCAGAAATAGTAGAAAGTCTCCCTTCAGTTTTGTTCAGAGTCACCTGCGCCAGTAGGTGAACTGGAAAAAGCTTTTAGTTTGCTCTGGAAAACTTGGGCCACTCGTTTTTAAAATGGGAATGTTGCTGCCGACCTTGGGGAGGCATAGCTCTTGAGACTGTCCTCATCTGTGCCCTTATGTATTACCCAGCAGTACAGGAAGAATTGAGTCCCTGTTCCAGGTAGTCAGGACAGCAGTACTAAAACAGATAAAGGTCCCCGTCCTCAGGGAGGCCCGTGAGCAATGCCACCTTACTCGGTCATTCCTAGTGATTTCTCTCATAAGATGACTTTGAAAGCCTGAAGCTGGGGATGTTGTATAAAAGATCTGGGAGAGGAATTTGGGGCATGGGGAAGGCAGGTGCAAAGCCCTTGGATCAGATCTGATCGTAGGTGTTTTAGGGACAGCACAAAGGTCAGTGCAATTGGAGGAAAAAGAATGAAGTAGATAAGGGATGGGGCAGATCATATCAAAAGTATGTTTGGGGACTGAAACCATGATGGCTCAGCTGTTGGAGACAAGGCTCAAACCTGAAACACACTATTTTTAGGGGTGCAGGATTGCTTGGTGTTTGCTGCCAAGCCTGATGTCCTGAGTTCGATCCTAGCACCTATGTGGTGGAAGAGAGAACTGATTTCTTCAAGTTGTCCTCTGACCTCCACATGTGTGGCATAGTCCTCACACATGTGCACTGAGTAAATAATAGATAATTTAAAAAGTACTTTCAAATAATTTTACTATCAGTTTTCTGCTTAACCCTCTTTAAATACTAAGTTTTATAGGAGCAGGGGCTCTTAAGTCCTTGTTAGAGAATGTATTGTATTGTATTTATTGTATGTAGTTTTTCTTATATTAGTTATAGCCTTCTTTTTTCATTTTAGACAAAAAGGGGAAGTGTAGTGATATTTCATTTGTATTTTAATAAATAAAGCTTACCTGAAGAGCAGCGTGCAGAATGCGACACTAGTCAGCCATACAGGCCAGGCAGTGGTGACCACACTTTTAATCCCAGCAGCCACACTAGTTATCCATAGAAGCTGGGTGGTGGTGGTGCACGCCTTTATTCCCAGCACTAGAGAGGAATATTAGGCAGGAGAAGACAGGAACTTGCTCTCCTTTCAGCTGAAGTTTTCATAGAGGTAAGAGCTCTCTAGTGGCTTGGCTGCTTTGCTTTTCTGGTCATCAGGTTGAACCCCAGTACCTGCCTCTGGGTTTTTATTATTCTTGTTAATTGTGATTTGCCTCTTTTTGGTGTTCCTTATATTTTATAGATAGCAAGCTCTGGTTGAATATATAGTTGATATGAAGATTAGTTTTTATCAACTTGACACAAACTGGAGGGACACAGAAAGAAGGAATCTCAATCAGAGAGCTTGTGCCATCGGATTGACCTGTGGGTATGTCTCTGGGCATTTTCTTGATTAATGATGCCATGTGGAGGGCCCAGCCCGTTGTGGGTGGTGCCACCCCTGAGCAGGTTGGCCAAGGATGTATAAGGAAGGTCGCTGAGCTAGCCAGGGGAGCAAACCAGTAAGCAGTGTCCTCCATGGTCTGCACTTTAGTTCCTGCCTCTGAGCTCCTGCCTTGACTTCCCTTAGAGACGGAGCTAAAGTAAACCCTGTCATCCCCAAATCTGTTCAGTATTTGATCACAGCGACCGACAGCAAAAGGGCAGTGGACAAAGACTTCCTCCCACTTATAGGCTGCCTCCCCACGTGGTGCTTGTTCCCTTTGCTTGCAGAAGCAGTTCAGTTTCCCGCCATCACATTTTGTGACTGCGTTCTTTCACTTAACAGAGTAGTTTCAGGTTTTTCCCCCGTTAAAATATGTGTAAGTACGTGATTACCTTTTATTAGCAAGCAGTGATCTATTGTATGATATACTATATTCTATTCATTCACTGTTTGATTGACTCAGATATTTGCTATTTTTCATTATAAATGATGTGGACATTTACATACATATTTATGTGGATACATGTCTTCTTTTCTTTTACGCAAATACCTAGGAATGGAAGCGGTGGGTCACTGGTAATTTTATGTTTCTCATTTGGGAAGCTGTCAGTCTTTATAAAGGGTCTGATGCTGTTTCAGTGTCTGGCATCCGCTCTGGGCCTTACAACTTACTACCCAAAGACAAATGGAGCTGCTATGTTCTAAACCATTTGTTACGCTAAAATTACTTCTTAAAACAGATTATTTTGAACACAATTCCACCTGTGGTCATTCAGGACTTAGGCTCTGTATGTCTGACTCATGGTAACCCTTAAAGTTTTTACTCCGTTCCCTACTCTAAGACTCGCTTTAGCATAACCCTGGTTTACACACCATCGATTTAATTACCCTCTATCCACTTGAGTGCCACTGAGGTTTTGCATTTTCTCATCATTTTCATTTCTGGCCAAGTTTTTAGCCACTCTTTTCATTTCCTGTTGACCAATTCTCATTCATGATGAAGTGCCACATCGACATCTGTCTATAAACTAGTGCAGCTGTTAAAGGAGAAGGGTTCCAAATATGTCCCACCGCTCAGTCTCTTCTGACTTCACTCGTGTGTGTGTGTGAAGAATGTGTGTCTCTATGTGGATGCCACTCTGAACTGATTACCGATGACCACAGCCATTACTTCATACTATCGTCTTGCCTGTCCCCTCCTCTGACAAGCACCATGGTGGTCTTGGATTTCAAAGCTCAGCTTCTATCAATGGCACATATAAGTGAGATCATGCAGTGTTTGTCTTCCTGGGCCTGGCTCTGGTCACGTCTCACGGTATTCTGAGGTTTGCCCAGGTTCTTGCTCATCACAGAGTTTTCCTTTTCCATCACCCAGCCAATACTCTGTGGTATATTTCCTTACTATTCTCCTGTTAGTGAGTTCAGATTGTTTTGGTGTCCTGACTGTTGGAAACAGTGTGACCATAAACATGGAAGTGCATCTTTAAGACATGGACTTCATTTCCTGGAATATACATCCAGAAGTGAGGTTGCTAGATAAGAATGTAGTTCTGAAGAACCTCCATCCTGTTCTCCATGGTGTCTGTATTAACTTTCCTGTCCATCTTTGTTATGTCCCTTTCTATTCCTATATGTCCACTGACATAGGTTTTTAAAAAATCTTTTTTACCAATAGCTATTATTAACACGTGTTATGGTTTTGACTTGCTAAAAGTCAAACATTTTTGACTTTTGACTTCCCTCATGCTTAGTGATGCTGAGAATGTTTTCATACAGTTGTTGGCCATTTGTATTTTGGTGCTAAGGCATAAGCCGTTCTTAAGTGATTTTAAAGAAATCTGGCTAATGTGTTCTTGCTGTTGAGCTGTTTGAGTGGTATATTGGAATCCTGCTAAGTCCAGAGTGATGATGAGCATTGTGGTTAGGGGATCAAAAAGAGGACGGGGAATAAAGAAAAAGGTGACTTAAGAAGGGCGGTTATTTTAGAGAAACTCAGGAAAATTTGAAGTATTTGTGTTTAATTTGAAAAAAACTTAAAGTCTGGTTCAAATATAGAAAAGAAGATAGTACGCTAAAAAGGAAGGCCATAGAGCCAGGTCTGTGCATGTGGTAAGTGCCAACAGTCCTTCCAGAAGGCCAGCCAGGCACAGCCCTCTGGGTAACCATAGGCCTGATGTTCCTTGCTAGCCCCCCCCCCCCCCCCCGCCGGTTTTCCCTTTATTTGCTGAAGAGACATAGTTGATTTTCTTGAGTTTTCTAGAGTCTGGGTCTCAATGGCTGTGTCATAGAGCTAATTTGCTTCTCAGAATTCCCTGTGGATTTGTAGTTGAGTTGAGTTGCTTAATAAAAATTCAGGTGCTTTTATTTGGGTTTGCTCTGCAGAAATGGTGTGATGATTTTGTCTGTTCTATCCACGTGATCGTGTCTGGTGAGGAACTGAGTAGTTACTGACATGTACTGGCAGTGAACTCATCCACCTTTTAAAGTGTTATTGTGGACACCAACTTTAAGCATACCTAGAATGTTTTAATTCAATGTGTTTGCTATTCAGTGTTTCTTCCTCATGCTCCAGTTGGCCCATAATTAGGTAATGAAGGCCTCTTCAAGTTGGTTTCTGAGTCATTTGTTATGGCCCTACTATTAGGTTTTTTGCTAATACATAATAAGATATTCTTTTCTTATCTTAATCTAGTCCTGAAGTTAGTCACTTCTTCAAATAGCCACGGTTTCTCTTAGCGGGAAAAGATATCTGAAAAACACAATCTACATTCCAGAGGTTCCTTAGTCACAGAATTAGTTATTATTTCTAGGTCTTTGTAGAGGACAAATATTTTACAGATGAACTATGTAAAGAGCATGTAAACTACTTCTAATTTGAATTTGGGGCTAACTGGTTTCCATTCAGGGTCTTCAGCCGTGCTCTTGTCTTTCCAATTTCCCTGTGTTGAGGGGTCATATGTAAGTTGTTAATTCTGTTATTACAATGCCAAGTTCTTATTTCCTTAAGTTGTACATTTTCAGAGGAATAACTGATCTGACCACCACTTGTGTGGATTTCTGTAAAAAGTTGAATTTTGCCGCCTACGCTGCCCCATGTCTCCCCTGTTGGTTTGTCTTGTTGCAGCAGGGGCCTCTTCTCCCATGGCTCCCGGAACATGTGCCTCTACCATAAAGCATCTTCAAGGCTTGGTTCATTAAGCAAACACATATTAAATACTCAACACTGATCCTAAAGTATATCTAGTTATGTGGTTGTCTGGACGCCATTGATCAATTCAGTGGCTCTTTAACATTGCTGTGTATCACATTACCTGAAGGCCTATGTAAGCCCCAGCCCTGGGTATTCGTTTAGTCATCAGATGACATTGTGTTTAATGCCTTCTCTTTTGAACTGAACTCTCTCTCAGCTGTTGTCTGACCTCCCCACAGCCCCTATGCTTTACACCACCATTCTGTTCCCCAAGACAATGGCTCTGTTGCTGCTGCTAAAGGCAGCTTTAACTAAATCTCTAATAAAACTTGAGATTCAAAGGCTAGGGTGAAATCCTGCAACCCCAGAGAGTTAGCATAGCAATTGCTGCTGTCCTGATCCTTCCACGTTGCCCCAACTAAAAAACCCAGGCTACACTCCTCCTTGCTGCCTCCTGTCAACCAGTTGCTAGTCCCGACTCTCTGAACCCAAGTTAATTTTATTTAATTAACAAATGCAGCACATGTTTACAGTCAAACAAATGCAGCAGAAACAATAGCATCTTTGCCTAAGTGCATAAATATTCCACGACTCTCGCCAGGGGTGAACTAATTTCACTTTTTAAAGTGTTTTTGTGAAAGTCTGGATTTAAGCTTGTCTAATGTTTATGCCCTGATCTGAGACACACTGCTTTGGTAATGTCTGAGTGCATGTTTGTATGTTTGGGTTTTTTTTTTTTTTTTGAGATGAAATTTCATTTAGCTGAGGATGACCTTGAATTTATGGTTCACTGAAGTGTTGAGAATGCTAGCCTGTTGCCACCAAGCTGACAGATTTTTACATTTCTAGTAAGTTCCGGGTAGTGGAGCTCCAGTGTTGCATCTTGGGAACACTTTTTATACGTAGTTAGATCACCTCCCTCTGTTTCTGGATTTGTTGTTTTCTTCAATACTTTAATTAGTTGCTTCCCTTTCATTTCGAGTTGTCATTGGTTTTTATTTTCTACTTGCGTGTGTTCTCTGCAGGACCTGTTCATCCTAGCATCTTTCACCTCTGAGACTAGTTACTTTTCTTTTTGTTCTGATCATCCTGGTTCTGGCAGTACATTGCTGAGGGGTTTTTTATCCCCGGTCCCCCCCCCCCCCCCAGCTTGTTATTCCAGCACTAGAAAGGCTGAGGCAGGAGGATAAATAGTAGTTTTAGGCCAGCCTGGGTTATGTAACAAATATCAGGAGAGCCAGGGCAACAACAGTGAGACTATGACTCAAAAACAAAAACATCACGGTTTCTTGTTTGCTTTTTTAAAAAGCTTACCTTTAAATGTTAAGTTCTAGTCTTTCTACATTTTATGGACATTTGACTTGTTATATCTGAGATCTGCTATTATTTGCAGATATATTGTCCAGCTTTTTTTCCTTACAATAACTTGGGTAGAAATTGACCTTGATTCTTTTCTGTTACTTTTTTTTAATATATAAAATTTATTTTCCTGAGCTCTTAGAAGAGAATTATAGATAGTAGCTCTCTTGGCTTGAATGTTGCAGTTTGTTTGTGTCTTAAGGTATCATTATAAATAGCACAGTTCACTTCCTTTAAATACAGACTGTGGACTGTGGTCCTCCCTGCTCACATCGAGTCCCGTTATAGAATCTGTCAAATATCTCAAGTCTCCTTGAAGTTGTCCCCACCATTGGCCCCAGTGATTACTAGTTTTTGTCGATTTTGGTTTTGCTAGAATTTTGCACACAGGGAATCTTACATTGTGTCGTCATTGGTTTTGTGTCTGACTTAGCACAGTGACTTTGCTGTGCATTGTTCCTGCCGTGTCCTTTCTTTATTACTTTGGCTCTTTTGTCTACTCACTTGGGATTATTCTGTTAATGAGAGCATTTCTACAGAGTGAGATCTTGTTTCCAAGGAGCACCTTGGTGACTGGGGAGAGTCTCCACTGATAAACTGAGGACTCAAGTTTGATCCCAGAATCCCAGCTTAAAAAGCTCTATGTGGTCTCTGCTTGCTGTCCTAGCACTGGGGAGGCAGAGACAGGTGGGTCATAGCTTGCTGGCCAGCCGGCTTAGCTTAGGGGGTTGAGCCCCAACCAAAGAGAGACCTCACCTCAAAAATAATGTGGGCAGCATTCCTGAGGATGCTTGAGGGTGACCTCAGTTTGCCACAGACACATGCACAAACATACACGTGTGCTTGCACACACATAAAAGCTGTTTTTCTCAAGTACTTTGACAGTTTTGTCAGTTCACAGTTTCTGGTCCCTCCACACCTCACAGGGGACCATGTGTGCTCCTGGTCAGTTGGTTGTATGGTCCTCACTCGTGCTCCTGGTCAGTTGTCTGTACGGCTCTCACGGTGCTCCTGGTCAGTTGGCTGTACGGCTCTCACGGTGCTTTCAGCTGCTCACCTCTTGCTACATTTTGCAGTGAGTGTGCCCACTGTTTGGTCCCTGATGCCTTGGTGTTTCTGTCTGTTTCCCACATGACTGCAAATAGCACAAGAATCTTATTGCTGCTCATCCTACTAGCTTGCATTTGGAATTCTCAAGTGTACCGTGCAGCTATAGAATATCATTTGTAGGTTTTGGGCATTCTATTCTTTGTTTTTATAATAGTATTTGAAGAGATACAAAAATGGTGTGTGAGGTTCTATTTCTTACAAAGTTATGTTTTTTAAAGACTATTTTTTAAAACAAAAATTTTCCAGTTACATTTTTGATTAAGAAAAGTAATAAAATTATTATAATGATTTCCTGAATTTGTAACTAAGAATAAGAACATGAGTGATACATGCCATATGTCCACATAAAAGATTTTATGTTTGGGGTTATTTTGTGGTGTAGCAATAAGTATAAGCTGTCTCTTTCTCCATCCTGAGTCTCCTTCTAGGATTTTCCCTCCTCTGTTCAGCAGATTGTATTCAGTGTCAGGCTGTTGTATAACTGGTCTTTGTAGTGGAACTTTCAAACCAGACCTTAGAATTTCCTTATTCAGAAGAAATTTCATTATAGACAGAAAAGTAGAAGCTTCCTATAGCTTGTGCAGGGGATCATTTCAAGAATTTCCTTCAGTTTCATGGAGAGACAGAGAAGGGCTGCACAAAGAGCAAAAGCAGAAAGCCAAGAGACTCCCCAGTGCGTCTTCATGCAGGTTCTCTGGCTTTGTAAACAGCTCTCGTGTCTTAGATCACTGGGTTCCTAGCCCAGACAGGCTCTGGAGCAGCTGACTGGATCCCTTCCTGTTGCCTTGTTTCTCTGTCAGCCACTCTGACTTAATGTGTCTAGATCAGTGGGTCTGACTTTAGTGTGCAAAAGAATTCCTGGTGCTGACCTCCACAGCATGTGTATGTCCTGGGAGTGAGCAGAGCCAACGGAATGTAGAACCCCCAGAGATAATTATAGCATGCTATTGTTGAATATTAGAGATGTAACTAGAAAATACCACCTTTAACAGTGAGCATTCCTGGGGAAGGTAACATTTCTCTGTAAATCAATTGGTATCCAGTCAAAATCTCAGTAAAGATTTTTGTGAAATTGGCTTGTCGGGGAATATTATTTCAAGGTGTGTTACTTTTGTTTCTGCTGTGGAATATTTGTTTAATTATGCAAAGATGAGTTGCTTTTGTTTATGTTGCATTTGTTTAATTGTGTGAAGCTGCGATACTTTTCCTGTCTAAAACACCTGATGATTTAATAAAGAGCTGAATGGCTAATAGGGAGACAGGAGAAAGGACAGGCAGGGCTGGCAGGCAGAGAGGATAAATAGAAGGAATAATCTGGGGGAGAGGAGAAGGAGCAAGAAAGGGAGGAGAGAGGAAGCTAGGGGCCAGTCATCCAGCCACACAGCTAGCCACAAAGTAAGAGTGCACGTAAGATTACAGAAGTAAGAAAAGGAAAAAGCCCCGAGGCAAAGGTACGTAGATGGCATAATTTAAGGTTAGAAAAGCTGGCTAGAAACAAGCCAAGCTAAGGCCGGGCATTTGTAAGTAAGAATAAGCCTGCCTGTGAGTGATTTATTTGTGAGCTGGTGGTGGGTCCCCAAAGAGTAAAAGAGTAAGGAGTGGAAGTAAAAACAAACAGCTTCGCTGGCTAAGATGAACTGGAAATTTGTGAGGAAAATCAGAGGCCCAAGAACACGTGAGCTTTTGAAGAACAAGGTATAACACAAGGTATAACATAGCCCAGAAATAGAGCCCTGTAGTGTGAGATACAAATGAACAGAAAGATCAGTGGAGTGGATTGAAGTAGGGCGCAAACCTAGAGGGCTGTGAAACAGGTGGTGGGGGAGCATTATGAATTGTTAAGAAAAGATGCAAGACTCTATTTCTGATTGTTAGTTATGTGGAGTCAAATTGTGTTTCTACCACATGCTAGCTACAAAAATAAGTTCAAATGAATTGTGTTTGAAAGACAAATATCAATTTTATTAGAACATATGAGAGTTAATGAAGTGCATAGAAATATATAACTAAATAGCGTATGCCTGTGCAAATCTTAGAAGTGTAGCACTGTGTCCCAAAGCAAGTGGTCCAGATTTAGTAAAACACCTCTCGGGATGTTAGAAGCGCAGGCCACTGCAACATGCTGCAGGGCCTAAGAGCACACTAAATTCATGGCTGTGTTTGTATCTAACTGTGACTGGATGAATGACTGGGGCTACAGCTGTGTCTGATATTTCACTACTTCAAAATAAAGTGTTTGAACATAATATATAACGAACTGTTAACTCTGAGTGAATATCAAGCAACGAGGAAGTGCTTGAATAAATTGTAACAAATAAGTACTGTGACATATTTTTCACTGTTCAAAAGAATGAGTTATAGACAAGTCATTGACATATGGAAAGAATTTAGAGAAATATTGTCTAGGAAATCAAGATGGGTGTAGAGGCATATCATTTGTTGGTAATACAGTGAAGAATAGATTAAATAAGCCTGTGGTATGTGTTTGTGTCCAGTCAGGTGAACAGTAAAGACTGGAAGGTTCCACCTGGGCTGTGAGGTGATAGCAGCCATCTAGTTACAGGAGAAAGGAAAGATGAGGAAAATAAAACCATCCAATATGGATTATGGGATTTTATTTATTTGTGAAAACTTTTATTCACCTTTTAGAAGGTCACGTCTATAAGAGTGAATACTGACCCGAGGGAAATGGACTATATAGTTGACTGGTGACTGGGATGAAGCTGCACTCAGCACAAAGCCAGCCAGGTGGAGGTGCTCCCCAAGAATGAGCTGCTCAGTGCTGTGTTTGCTAGAATTCCCAAACAATTCGTGTGATCAAATTAAAATGCTTTTTAAATTTTCTCCCTTAATATTTTTAGTTCAGTTGCCTCTAATGTCAGCAATTTGTTTTTGATAATCAATATGGAGCAGTTAGTGTGCTCGGTGTGAAGTGCCAGAAGATAGGAGTAGCAGGGGAGGTACTCTTTGAAATGAATGCTTTTTATTTCAAAATGAGGTAGAGGCTTATTCTCACCATGTTCTCAGCGTGTGCCAAAGACAATAAGGAATGAGTCTGCCTTTTGTTGTTATTGTTTAAGATTGATATCTTAATATATATAATTCAGGATAATGGGTAATTCTTTGAAATTTCAATTTCTTTCTTTTCAGTATGCGGTATGACAGGATTCGAGTAGAGAGGATGGATAACACTTATTTTGAATATAGCCATGCTTTCCAGGCAGTTACAGAGTTTTATGCCCGAGAGGTGGCTGACAGCAGGGGTAAGTATTTTGTTGATGTTACCCATGTGTCCTTAATTGCACCAGTACCAGCTGTGGGTAAAGGTGAGCGTGGCTTTTGGTTAGTGACGTGTGGGAAGCGACTAGTAGTATGTGGGAGCATCTGAGGGCAGTCCTCCTTCCCCTGTCCATGGACTCATCTGGAATGCCTCTGCAGTTGGGCCTGCTTGGTACAAGTCTGTCTACCCAGCACTGAGGAGGCTGAGGCAGGGGTCTTCTAGTGACAGCCTAGCCTAGTTCAGTGGGCTAAACCCTGTCTCAGCAGAAAAGAACAAGAACAACAAAACAAACAGCTCCCCCCAAACAGCCACAACAAGAAAAGCAACCCAATAGCATGCGGACACCATTTGTAAAGCCTCACAGATGTTGGCAAGGAGAGGGTCCACTTGTTCTTCCCGGCCACCTAGCTATCTTAGCCCCAACTGCTTGACCCATTAGCTCTAGCCTCTTATTTGCTAACTCTTACATCTTGATTTAACCCATTTCTATTAATCTGTATATTGCCACGTGGCAGTGGCCTACTGGGAAAGATTCAGCATGTCTGTCTCTGGAAGATCCATGGCATCTCTCTGAGTTTGTCCTTCTTTCTCCCAACATTCAGTTCTATCTTCTCTGCCTACCTAAGTTCTGCCCTATCGACAGGACCAAAGCAGTTTCTTTATTAACCAGTGAAAGCAACACAAAGACAGATGACCTCCTACACCACACAGATGTCTTCATTTGTGACTGTTCTGTCACTTGCTGGCATGGACAGATGCTTTAGAATGAAGGTTTAGTTGGCTAACCCGTCTTCTCCGTCTTTAAAGATGACTTATGTCATTGCTTTATGTAATACTGTGATAAAGCCTAGCATTTTGACAGGGTGGTTACCAGAATTACAGTGCCAGCACTTTAGTGACCAGACCCCATATGTGGGGTAACCATTACATGTTTAAGTCACATTTGCTGTCATATAGTAGGGTATGATTTTGTGTGCGCTCTTGTTCCTGTCAGTCTAGGTTATGTTAGCTTCAGTTGCAGGCTTGGCAAGGTGAAAAGGGACTTCGTGTTCTCTCAGGACAGATTTGCCCTCTCTCCACCCCCATTATACCCTACAGGGACGAAACCTGTCCTTGCCACATACTGTAGAACACTTGTCATTAGTCCTGTTGCTAGCCCCTGCTTAAGCCTTACTGTCTTGTCATTTCCCCAACACCAAGGCATCATTGTCTAGTTTCATATGCCTTTAAATCAAATTTAATAAATGTCTGAGACCGTATTTCACTTCTGAGAGCAGTATGAACTGGAATCAAGGGTTCGTCTTAGGTTTCATTAAACATATAAGACGCCACAATCCTCTGTGAGCCTCAGATTGACTTAGAGGAACGTTGTGGGAGAGAAAGCAGCCTGCCTACCAGGCACGTGTCCTCTTAGTGTGAGGCATGCTCGTGGACGCCCGTGGCACCAGCGGGCCGTAAGTTTTCTTTCTCCAGGTGACGGCTTATATGTGAGGGACAGAGGCTCATCTCATGTGCATCAGGAATCTTTTGATGGAGCTCTGTAAGGCACTTGCTAGATTGTAAGAGTCATTGCATGCAGGGAAGGCCAACACTCTGGATTTGAGTATATTTCTTTCTAGGACAGATGTAGTGCACTGACTTCAGATCATTTTCATTGGAGACCGGGCTGTCTCCTAACACTCCTTTTCCAGGAATATCAGACTAGATGGTTAAAGTAAGTTCTCAGTTGAAGGAGAAGGGCTGCTCTTCAAGTTTTACACTGTAGGTTAGTGGTTCTCAACCTTTCTAATGCCGAGACCCTTTACTACAACTCCTCATGTTGCGTGCTTCTTCACGACTGATTTCACGACTCCTAATGTTAGGAGTTGAAATGTATATATCTGTATTTGCTGATTGTCTTAGGTGACCCCTGTGAAAGGGTTGTTTGACCCACAAAGGGGTCATGACCCACAGGTTGACAACTACTGCCCTAGGTTTGTGAACAGCTTTAGTTAAGTGATGAAGCATTGCATCACTACAAAGGGCATGTTGTAATACCTATTAATTTCTGTAAAAAATGTCAGACAACACAGTTGTGTATAAAGAAATATGGAGAAGTTCCTGCCCTTGTCACTTGTCTATGAAGGGGTGATCATTGACAGCTTGGTATTGTGTTGTTTTTCATTAAATTCAGTAGCTGCCTCCTAAGCAATGCTGGCCTAATAGGCAGTTGCAACTCTGAAGCTACTAGTAGAGGTCCCACCTCACTGGCTATGGCCAGGCGGGAATTCTGTTCCCTTAGGCACTGACGTCATGGCCATTAAAAGAATTTTACCTAGATCTCTATCCCTTTGTAGAACTCAAAGGTTGAGATGAAATTCTGCTTGTTTGGAGAGGCTATATAGCCAGTAGCTAAGCTTCTCTTCTAGTTCCGTCTCCCCCCAAACCAGCCCTCCTTCTGCTCCAGCCCCACTTATGAACCCTAGCTACACATGGTTCTTTTCTACCACTTCCATCAGCTAATTGCTGATCCAACCTCCTGACTGCAGGTTAATTTTATTTAATCAAACAAATGTAACATGTCTTTTTATCATTAAACAAATATTTCAGCTTAGACAAATGTAACACACCTTAATATTCCACAACAGTATCATCCATAGGAATTGTCTTATAAATAAACCTATTTGTTTCTGTGTAACATTCATAGTTAGCCTATTAGTTGGTTGTAAATGCTAAGCAGAAAGTAAGGTAGAACTTTTTACGGGATAGCAAAGGAAAGCCTTGCAGAGAAGATGGTGTGTGACAGAGATGTGGACAGAGAATGAGGAGTTGGGAGGGACAGCCATCCAGATATCCAGAGCAGTAGTGTTTCTCACAGAGGGAACAGTGAGCACAAAAGAGCTCACAGGACACAGTGCTGATGGGGTAAGGGAGAGCAGGAGTCCACACACTGGACGGGGTAACCGAGGGGAAGAGGAGGAGAGAGCTTATCATTAGAAGATGGGTGAGAGATCATGTAGGGCCTGGTGGTTTCAGACTAGATGAGTTGGTGAGTTGGTGAGTGTTGGACTATTTTGAGTGAAGTCGTCTAATCTCCTATCCATGTTAAAAAGAATTCCTTTGGTTGCATTAAGTAAACTCGATAGGGTGAGGGTGGCGCAGGTGCCTGTAGTGATGTGCTGTAGATAGCCTTCATGTTAGCTGAGTACTGCCGTTATCCTCTCAAAGGAGGGATGTCGTAATCTGAATTTAACAAAACTTATTTCATCCTTGCCCTATGGATGTTTATTTGGGCTGATTGTAGTTTTTTTTACTATTACAAATGTTTGTCAATTTTCCTTCTTATGTGCACATCGTGGCATGTAGTTCATATTATTTATAGTGAAAGTATTTAAATGTTTTTTCCTGATTTGAAAAGAGTATGCTATTTCCAAAAATGATTTAGTTTATCAAGAACTGTCTTTTTTTCTTTTTTGCCCACACCACAAGTTATTTATTTGTAATCACAGTTTGGTTTCAAAATACAAGCCTAGTATGCATGATATAAATCATTTTTATCGATGAAATTTACTTAATGTATTTTTATTGGTAGTAATAATACTGAGGATGCATATTCTGTTTTTAGGCTCTCAGAGTTTCTCTGGTGTCATTAACTTGGAGAAGCCTGTGATCTGCTCCTTGGCTGCCACAATAAGGTACCTCAAGGACTTTAACCTGGAAAAGATACTGTCCAAACCAGAGTGAGTAATATCTCAAGATCTTAAAAACAAAAAAAAAAGATGGGAGGAGAATTATTGTACAAATATGTTGTATGACACATTTGGTAGAGTCTTGGTTGCTGTTCTATCGCTGTGAAAAGACACCATGACCAAGGGGACTCTTATCAAAGAAATCATTTAGTTCGGGGCTTTCTTACAGTTTCGTACGGTTAGTCCATTATCATCATGGAGGGGAGCATGGCAGTATACAGGTAGACATGGTGCTGGAGAGGTATCTGAGATCTTTACATCCTGATCCACAGGTAGCAGGCAGAAAAAGACGCTGGGGTCTAGTGTGGGCTCCTGAAACCTCAAAGTCCACCCTCAAGTGACACACTTCCTCCAACAAGGCCCCACCTCCTAACCCTTCTAATCCCTGGTGACTAATCGTTCAAATATATGAGCCTAAGGGGGCCATTTTCCATTCAGGCTACCTTAGTAGGGATTATACTCAGAGGTTTACCACTGGAGTACAAGGACAAACTGCCTTGTTCTGTTGCTGGAATAATAAATTTAGTTATTAAGCTGTCAAATTGTGTTTGTTATAGAGATGTGATATGTTATTCTCACTATAAAACTATACTTCTGGCCAGAGTAAGAACTAGTATTACAAAGAATGAATAACTTTTCACTTTTTCTGGAGCCTAGGGACACACCTCAGAGTTCAGGCACTTGCTTCTCAGGCAATTGGACCAGGAGCTCATGTTCTCAGAACCGATGTGAATGTCTGCATCCATGTGCACACTAAACTGCATGCACATCCACACACATGAAAACTTGTTACATACCTGTATAACACACATGCATGAACTTGAAAAGAATAAAAGACAAAAATTTAAATGGCTCCAAAAAATATTTTTTCTTATTCTTGGTTTTAGTTAATTCATAGTCCACAAATTTGGAGATAAAGTGGCTAGCTATTGCTTTAGAGATTTTCATAAGAGTGATCAAGTTTGCAGATTTTAGAAATTTCAAACCTGCTAACTGATGTTCTAAGAGAAAACCATCTTATTTTTGATTTAATATTTACTTATTAAAAATACTCCAGTTCAAATAATTAGCTTGATTTACACTTTCTAAGGATGTTAGGAATGTCCCTTGTTCCCTTTGGGAACTTTGAAGCCTCCTTAACCATGCTCGAAGAGGGTCCTGAAACACCAGCACTAACACTTGGCTGTGACTCTTACCTTCCCTGGGGGTGAACCAGAACAGAGCGTGGAACCTTGTATTTTCAAGTAGGAAAGCAATCTGTTCTAAGAGGCTTCAAGTTTTGCTGGCTGGCCATAAAGTCTGAAGGTTTGTGGTTAAGTTTAGGTTTCTGTGTTAAGCTAGTATTTTCTTAAGCTGAGACAAGGACTTGGTGGAGATGACTTATTTGAAAATGTAAAATGTGGTATGAAAATGGGCAGTGCTAAAAGGGAAAACAGAGAAATCCAGTCCTAGAATGTGTTGTTGAGCAGGTCAGCACAGGTCTTGACTCTTTTTGGAATTGCTCTTGGGAGTCTGAGTTCTTTAACAATTAATGAATTTTCTAGAGCTGACTGACCAGTTTTGCATCTCAACTTGATCACTCTACAAGTGAATTAAATGCTTTCTTCAAAATGGAGCGCCATATGTATTTTCAGTTTGCAGGAAGTTCAGACTGTATGTTGTATACTTAGGGCACTATTAAATTTAGGAGAATTAGGAATAGTCGGATCAATAGGGCTATGACGTGGGCACTAAAGTAGTCTATAGTACCCAGAAGTAGCCCTCCTGTTGGGGTATTTCTTCTCAGTGCTGGAGGTAGAATCCAGTGCCTCTCACAAGCCCAGCACGTGCTCAACACCCAGTGCACCCCAGATTGAGAAGCAGGTCTTGAGGGCAGATATCAATTTGTGTCTTCAATATTTACTGGTTAATATTAATTAATTAAATTGTTTAACACATATGTGTCAGAGGAGATGGCTCATTTATTTTCTGGCCGCCCAAACCCAAATAATCACACTGAAGCTATATTAATCACAATACTGTTTGGCGTATTAGCTTAGGCTTCTTATTAACTAACTTTTACATTTTAAGTTTACCCATTTCTATTAATCTGTGTACTGCCTTGAGGCTGTGGCCTACCAGTAAGGTTCCGGTGTCTGTCTCCTTTGGTAATTGTATGGCATCTCCATCCTTAGGCAGCTAAATGGCAGCAGCCTGACTCTGCTTTCTTTCTCCCTGCATGCAGTTTAGTTTTCCTGCCTAGCTCTATTCTGCCCTGTCATAGGCCAAAACAGCTTCTCTATTAACCAATAGCAATAAAACATATTCACAGCATACAGAGGGGAATCCCAAATCACATATGTATTGACGTCGTCACATCATTGTCCAGATGTTAGAAGTCAAGACACAAAAGGAGTTTCTTCCCAACTTGTGGCAGGAGAAGCAGGAAAACACCATCTTCATAACCAGTCGTGCAAAAGATGACATTGGTAATTCTCTTGCACTTTCATCAGCTTGTTGGTGTCTCTGTGAGAATCACTGTTATACATCCTGCATGAGCAAGCTCCTTCCATTCTGCAAAGGTGGTGGAGCAGGGAGGAGCTAGCTCAGTGAAACAGCCTTACCTGAAGTTTATAACAAAGAAATATTATGGCGTTCAGTGTTGCTGCGGAGAGTAGAAGAAGAGCAGGTTCCCTGGGAATCTTGTGCTGCTTTTGGTGTGTGTTTTAATAAAATAAACCATCATTTCCCTGGAAATAGTTTTGTCTTATTTAAGCCACCTAAATGCCCACTAACAGGAAAGTAGATTCATTGTGTCATATTTATGCAGAATAATGTAAGGCCATGAAAATGGCCTGTGTGATCTTCGTTTAAAATCTTTATTAACAGTGATTCAAGCCAAAGATCAGGCTGATAAAAAGAGTCACATATTTTATCATATAAAGTTAGAAGCTTCTAGAACAACACAGAACATATTTAAGGAAAGTAGTGAGAAATGGATGGGGATGATGAGCAATTTCAGAGTAGCGATTTCCACCCCTCCCCCGATGGAGAAGAAAGGAAAACAAGGCTTGGCAGAGGAGGTAGTGTCGTGGGATTTTTAAATCTGTGTATAGATTATTCTATATATGTGCAGTAATAACTTTTTCATCATTGTGCCTAATATACCTGAAAGGTTCACAGTTTTAGAGGTGTTAGTCTGTCAGGGTAGGGAGGGTGTAGTGGAGCAGGTCACCGCCTCACACAGCCCAGCTCCCTCCCTTCACATGCTCTAGTAATGCATCACACTATGCGCACATCCACAGTTAGTCTGCTCACTAGGCCCGAGCTTCCCTGCTCTCCTGGTCTTTGGAAACCATTGCAAATGCCCACAAGGGGCTCTCTATGTCCTAACAGTCTAGGCAGCCTGACAAGATTATCCATTCCATGTTTTAGTGAAACTGCGAGGTTATATTTTTAAGGTTAGAGGCCTAGGATTGTATCTCATTGGACTCTGCTTTAAGCTCCAAAGACAGACTTACTAAATAGATTCAGTTATGTGACAGACCTAGGAGAATGGGTGAGAAGGCACTGGCCTTCCGACTTTTGCCCAGCAGGAACCTGTGATTGAAGCAGACACTGGAGGAGGAAGTTTCTGTTGTAAACCAGGCTCTGGGTATTTAGGACTAGATGAAAGGGGATGCCCTCTCGTATTTAGTCAGAAGAACAGTAGCTCTAAGTAATAAATATGAACTTTCTCTGTGTACTAAACTTTGAAAAACTTCATTTGAGTTATATGGTGGATCTTTGGATTAAACTGAGTAAAGCTGAGTCTTTCCTTTGCATGTATGTGGAAGTGTGGCATTTTCTCTGTCTGTACTTGGAGGTACCTTTGTGAAATGATCAGGAGCTGGCTCTTGTAGTGACTCGGTGCACCTCTAATTGTTTGCCTTTTCAGTGATTTCCTACCGCCAAAGATATAAAAGCTTCAAAGTGACAAGCCCTCCCTTGTGTATACCCCCAACAAGCCCTCTGTAGGCAGACAGTAAAGACAGTTAATAAGAAAAGGAAGTGATTGCTTATCTCAAGGTAGACTTGACTCACAATTGCTGAAATGTCATTGGAAACCAAGATGCACATATGAAGATGGTGGCCAGATTGGTAGTATTCTGCTAAAATAGGAAGTGCAGTTGTGGGGTCCATACGCGGCAAGCAGCTTCCCTTGGATGGCAATTCTGAAAGTGTAGTTCTTAGACTTTATGCTTTGGGAAAATAGTCACGTTACAGTCTTATGTTGCTGAACTTGTGAACTGTCTCTTCAAGAGCTATGCTGTCAGGCAACAATTAAATTGGACTGTGCTTTGTTTAGCAAGGGCTTTCACAGAAATTGCTGTCCCTGATTTGCACTCAGTGAAAGATTGCTATGTCTTTACAGCAGAGTTTTAGGTGGCATAAAAAACAAACAAACCGACATCTTAGGAACTGTTTATAAATACGGGTGAAATGGGGTTCTGTCAGATAACACAGTTTTTGAAGTTATAGAGTTGTTTTGAGAATTTAAGTAGTTTTGTTCTAGAGCTAGTCCCCATAGCAGTGCGCAGAGACGGTAATGCTAGGGAGCTATTGCTGTAGTTTAGGGCTGAGTGTCCCCAGTGGCACATGTTTGAAGAGTCTGGTCCCAAGTCCGTATCATTGGGTGGCGATGGAACCTTTGTGAGAAAGGACTCGGTGGAGGGAGAGTATCTGGGATGCACCCCTGAAGAGGACACTGGGATCCTTGCTCTTGACTCTGTCATTGTTTCCTAGTCCTGCTGTAGCGTCTGGATGCAGGCCCAAATGTCATGGAGCCATGTGACTGTCATGCCTCTCAAACTGTGAGCCAAACCCAGCCTTCCGCACAAACAGTCAGCACAGGCGTTTTGTCCCAGTGATGGACAGCTGCCCAGTGTCATTATGACAGAATTTGGGGATTTCTAAATTCTGAAATTCTGAAGGAATTGACTCTCTTATCGTTGGAAATGTATTTGTTTTCATTTTTGGTAGTTCTTGTTAGGATTTATTTGGTTAGAACTTCAAGTAGAATAAGAGTGAGTGTAACAAAAATCAAAGTCTTATTTCCTGAAAACTATAAAAATTGTTGAAAAGAATTAAAGAGCACCCCGGATTCATGGACTGGCAGACAGCACCATGGGGGTCAGCTCCCCAGTGATCCATAAGCTTGCTGCAGTCAGCGTCTAAGTCCATGCTTTCGTAGTGACTGTAGCTGCCTGCACCCCCACCCACAGTGGAGAAGGGAGGGTTCTACGCCCTGTCAGCCTTGGCTGCCATTTGTTTTCTGAATCTTTGCCATTTTAACTGGGGTGTGGTGAAATCTCAAATTAGTTTTACATTTGACAATGTAATTTTAACAATTACATTAACAATGTAAATTGTTAATTTACATTGCCCTGCTTGCTAAATGTGTTGACCACTTTAACAGGTATTTCTTAGCTATTTTTTTCTTTTTTTGAGATCCCTGTTTATAGCTAACCCCCATTCTTATTGACTGGGTTGTTTGTTTTCTCAATACTTTGTACATTCTGGTTATTAATCCTGTACGTGATGTATAGCTGGCAATGGATTTCCCCCACTCTCTGGATGTCCTCACTGTACCTGGTAGGTGGCTCTGGCACTGTGCTGGGTTTCTGCCTTTGCTTCCCTCTTTAATAAGTTTACTGGTAACATCAAGGAAATGTTAGCATTAGTTGTTTGCTTAGTTTGAATCAAGTAGAAAAAGTGCAGTGAAGCTGAGGCTTATTCTCCCATATAATCTCACAGTTCACGATCACTGGGTGGCCCAAAGTCAGGTCAGTGGTGAATCCATTCACCCCAGGAACCATAGAGATCCTCCGCTCTTTCAGGTGTGTCACAGGAGAGTGTTTTGATTTCCATTTCTGTTAAAATAGTATTTGAACTGGCTCTCTGTAGTCGGTTGACTGTTCAGGTAAGGTACACATTTTGACTACTCTTCAAAAAGATGGGGATTCTTTTTTTCCCCCAGAAAATAGAGTAAGAGTAATAAAACCCCTCACATCTCCTCAGCAAGTTTTGCCAACGTTATTTTTCCCCTCTTATAAAGCTTGAGGACAGAGAACACCCTGTATATTTTTGTTGCTGAAATATTAATGAAGTCTTTTCCCATATGGCTCATAACATTTCTGTCCAGAGTCACACAGCATGAGCTCTGGTTAGATATTGCTTATGAGGCTCATATTGAAGCACACATACTTTGGCATTTTCTGTGAGTATAAATAATTCAGAATTGCTTGAATATTTTAGACCAGTGATCATATATGATATACTGTTGAGTACCCGAGGATGCTAGCAGATAAAATCTTCAAAATGTATAGAATTTCCCCCTGGAAACAGGCAGTGGCAGGAAGGAAATTTCTTTTGTATTTGGAAGAAATAGTCAAGCTCCATCCCAGAATTCTTCCCACCCCCAAATTTGAGAAATTCCCAGAGCACAACAAGTCCTTAATGCTGTGTTTTCGTGCTTCAGGAATCAGTTTGGCTGAGGATTGCCACCGGTTGGTATCTTATTTAAGTCAGTAGAGATGTTGGCTTAATGAAACTGCTCTTAAGTGCATCCAATTTGAAATTTAAATTTCTTCTTCAATTACAACAGAAAGAAAAACAGCAACGAAAAGCCCACGGCCAACCAAACAAACACAATTGCATGTACTTAACACATCAATATTGGGATAGAAAGATTTGGCATTGTGAACTAAAACAGCCATTTGGTGGTTCATCTTTTCCCAAACTGTTGGTATTGAAAGACTGCAGTAGTTAAATGAAGATGTAGCCTCCAAGCCCACTTCCTGATCCCTTGTCCAACCAAATTCCACCACATTCCTACAAACTTCTTGGTAGGTAGGTATCAGAAAGCTCTACAAATTTCTGGTTCTTTTACTCTTTGTTTTTTGACAACATGCTACTTAACTGGTTCCCTTGAATATCAAATGGTAGGAGCGGCCTTTCACTGTTAAGGTCAGGATAGCTAGTGGACCAGAGATGCTTCTAGACTCCTAAACCTCAAATATCTTCTCTCTGGGTGTAGACTTTGTGTTCATGGGATTATTATATTGATTATATGGGGGTGTCGGTGACTGAGGAATATTTTTGAATCTTCCATACATTTTCATTTGACTTTTTTTGCACTAGTACAAAATTATTTCTTGTTCTTTGTGTTGAGTGATAGAGCAACCCAAGATGCTGCATTACAGCTTCTTTCGTAGTCTTTCTTATGCCAACTTGGTAAACTCAGATTCAAATTATCAATTTCTTCCTTATCAGTGTGGTGTTATTGACAGGGAGGCACTCAGGAGATGAAGATGTCATTTAGTGATTTTATAAAAGAGGTGGCTCATGGACTCCAGCTGCACTGTGAGGTGTTAACAGACTTTTGCAGACTCTAGATTCGTTGGATCCATGGTCTTTAACTTGCAGGCCCCAGAATTGTGAGAAGTAAACTTCTCTTGTTTACAGATTTCCAAGCCTAAGGTATTTTGTTAGCAATCCACAAGACTGGGGTAGTAACTAAGCGCCTATTAAGGATCTGTGTCTGATTAGGGCACCGCATGTTAACTGATCGGTGCTAGGATCGGTGCTAGTTAGTGAAGCCTTTCGGGGCAGGAAGCATCACGGCTGGCTCCATTTCTAAACAGATGAGACCAATGCAGAATCAGGCTGCCAGCCCTTCTGATTTGGATCTTTGTGAATTTGCATGAACACCTGTTAACTATATAGTCAAACACTGCCTAATTGATTCTTCCTGTCAATAATGCTTTATGGTTTATAGCTATGCTTGGGGGCTTCACAGACATTTCTGGGGCTTTGTGATTCAAAGGGAACAGACTTAAGCAGCTTCCCTCACTAAGCAACTGTGGTTTGCTTCCCGGTGGTAGTAGAAGATAAGTGGGCTAGCCTGGTAATCTTGCCTCCAGGGAGTTTAGGTCCATTAAGGATGGTGTAGTTGCAATCCAAGTTACTGTATTTCAAGAAAATTAACTGCTATGAGGAGGGAGAAAAAGCTACACACATGTGCTGTCAGCTTTAGGATTGTTGTCCTCTGATCAGTAGTGAGTTCTCATCCTTTGAAAGGCAGACTAAACCTCCCATAGGTCAATTGCCCCTAATATGTGATAGGTCAGTTTTCTTTTCCAGGGCTCTTGGCCTTGGTAGAACCATTTTCTATATTCCTGGGTGCGGACTTGTTTCTATAGATGGCTTGGGAAATTGGAGTTTATTTACCCCCAGAAGTGAGGTTAGGATGTGGTGTAAACATGGGCACACTCCCTCTATGTAGTTTAATGACTCAGCATTACTTTTCTCCCCTTAAACGGAAGTCATCAGTAGTGAGGCATGGTGGCACATGTTTGTCATCACAGTACTTTGGCGACAAAGGCAAAGATCACAAATTTAAGGTTGGGCTCCCTAGTGAAATTGATACAAAAACAAGCAAAGCAAGCTGGTAAATGATGAGTTCTAACACTGTTGGATTAGCTGATAAGGGAAATTGTATTAGTAGTATGTTGATTAATACTTCTCTGTGTGAATTAAAATTGTACATGTGCTTTAAAATCGGTTATCAAGGCTGGGCGGTGGTGGCACACGCCTTTAATCCCAGTACTTTGGAGGCCGAAGTAGTTGGATCTCTGTGTGTTTGAGACCCGCCTGGTCTCCAGAGCTAGGACACGCTCCAAAGCTACAGAGAAAGAAAAAAAAAAGAAAAAGAAAAAGAAAATCAGTTGTCAAGGCTAATTTGAAATTATTAAGTTTTTTTGGTACTTTCAGGAACATAAGGAGGGTAAGAATCCTTTAACTGTGTTTAAAGAAATGACTTTTACTTCTTTTCTGTTTTACACTCGCTAAACATTGCCCACGTTAATATATATTGTTAATTATAGAGGAAGTAGCATTTGTTGTACATATTAGAACGTGGGTAAAAGAGTTTAAGATGATCTCATGCAAGAGAATAAGGGAGGTCTTAGGTGTGTTGACAGATTTTTGTGGCTAATTGCATAATTTTGCTTGAAGAAGCCACCATGTCTTCTGCCTGTGATAAAAGTCTGTTTCTGTTCCTGGAGATGTGAACAACATGAAATGCTGTCCCCACCCCCTCCCTGCTGTGTTCTTGCCTTTGGTGTCACAGCAGTGGCATCTCTGGAAGACAGTATCCTGCAGTTCTTGAAGATGTGTGTGCTCACCTGTGGACTTGTTGCATTTCATCTTTTTCAGGAATTTTAAGCAGCTGTCAAGTGGAATGGAATTTATGAGAATTAATGGAACAACGTTAAGGAATTTGGAAATCCTACAGAATCAGGTCAGGATGACAAGAAGGCTGGTTGATTAAAATGATTTGCAGGAAGTAAATAAGGGGAGTGGGAGCCAGGCAGCGGGCTGTCTATCACCTGGGTGTCACTTGACTGTAGCACCACATGGGGTGAGCAGACTGTAGGGCTATTGTTTTTAGTAATTGAAGGACATAGCATTCTGCTGTTTCTATGTCATGTATTTCTTAGAATGGGTGCTGTCTTTGAAAATTAATATGAAGTGCTTGTCTTCATCCAATTGGCAAATGTTTTTCCTACACACATTTAACTTCTTGTTACTGTCTGCCCTCTTATTTCATTATTTGCACATGAAACAAGCTGTTGTGATACTCTGCTTGACTTCAAGATGCTTATGATCCCATCTCACAAGCTCCCATCATTACATCATTACTTACTTGCCCTTTCTCAATAAATTAAGACCATAATGGAAACATTCAGGTTTTTGCTTTCATTTTTATATTCTTACTAGGAAAACTGGAATATAAACTAGTGTTCTAACAAAATTATAAAAAAAAATTTAATTCCAGATAAAATAAAACACCAATTCTAGATCACTTGGTGAAGGAGTGGAGAAATTTCTACATGAAGTGCTTTCAAGCTCTTCCAAGTACTCATTACTATGTCCATGTAAATACTGGTTTATTTTTTGATTCTTGGGTTTGATTCTTATCATTTCCTCATCTTCTAATGGCTCCTATGCAGCCCAGCTCTTTTTCTTGAGGAACATTTATGTCTGTCTCCCTTCTGTGGTGGAGGTGCTGTGACCCCTGAATTGTTGTAGATGTCTCTCCCTGGCCCTGCACAGCAGCTCTCGAGAGGGAACAGGAAGCAGGGTGAGAGTTTGTCCCACAGCGGGAGAAGTTCCCTACAGAGCCTGTGGACACAGCCCTCCTTTCTCCTTGTTTCTGTCTTATCCCATAGACCTACTAGAGTCAGTTCCCAAATCCAGTTCCTAAGATGGAGTCGTCTGCCCTCCGGCTGTGTCTTAGAGCCCCTTCCAGGTCCAGGTGTGGGTTCTAACAGACAGAAGTAGAGAACTAATGCCCTCTACTTACCTCTGCAGCCAACATGTGGCCTCATCAACAGAAGCTTCAGAATAGTTTTCTCACAGTTAACCCAAAGCTACAAACTCTCTTCTGTATAAATAGGATATATTTATACTTTCTCTTATGTGAAGAGGTGAGGTGCGCCCTCACACTAGAGAGCACTTCTTATGAGTAGCATGTATACTGGGCATCTGCAATATTTAAAATCAAGAGGGCTGAGGATGCTTAGTGGTGGAACAGTTACCTGGCATGCAAAAAGCCCTCTGTTCAATCACAATACTGAAAACCAGTTAGAATAGGTGGACTAACCAGGGCGTGTAAACAGCAGCATAAATATAATACTGTACTATATATTGTAATCTATAATTGAAGAAAACTTGTGTTCTGATCTTTTTCAGACTGATATGAAGACCAGAGGGAGTTTGCTTTGGGTTTTAGACCACACTAAAACCTCGTTTGGGAGAAGGAAGTTAAAGAAGTGGGTGACCCAACCATTGCTTAAATTAAGGTGAAAGGATTTTCTTTGTGTATGTGTTTAAACTGTGAACATAAAATTGTGAAATTAAAAGTATATTACCTTTGAAACTAAAGTTGTTACCATGGCTAACAAGTTTACCATCTTAAATTTGAGAGAACTGTGTTTTATAACTGACAGTGAACTGTCTGATAATAACACAGAGCCAGCCCTGTCCCCACACCAGTCAAGAGCAAGCCTGCTTGCAGATCAGAAGCTGTGGGTTTTGCTGGGGATAGTCCAGTGGGTTTGGCAGCAGCAGCGTAAGGGCGTACTGCCAGAAGGGAGAGAAATGGCTGGTGCATTCTGTGGTGAGGCTTAGGGGCTGCTAGCTGGAGCAGTTTACAGTTCTAAACCCAGTGGGGCTGTGCTCAGAGTTGTCCTTGTAGAGGGAACCACACGGCATTGCTGGTAAAGCTCTCACGAGCACAGAGAAGTGTTGAGGGCTTGAGCTGAAGCAGGGTCAGTTTTACTCGGGAAATCCAAGTATTTTTGGAAGTAGAGTTGGCAGATGTGAAGGTCCTTCTGGGAAGACACTAGAAACCAGTGCCTCCACTAGCAGTGTCCCTGTCTCCGCACACCAGAATGTTCTGGGATGTCCATCACAATGCTTGTGCCAACCCCGCCGACTGCGATCGAATTGGTCTGTGTTATGACTGGGGAGCTGGAGTTCTTAGGTTCCCCAGATGATAGATAGGACGGTAGATGTGGGAACTGTGCTCGCCCCATGGCAGGTGGTCAGTTGTGTTTATGAGTGTGTGCTTTTAGTCACTGGACTCTTACTATGTGCCAGCATTCCATACTCAGAACCCTTCCCTAGGGGGGGTCCTCGGAATGAGGGAACAGGCCTTGAAAGCTTCGGAAACCTGCTTGGTGTCTTATACCCCATAGTAGTAATGAGCGGCTCTAAGCCCTGAAGTGACCCTAGACCATGAGCAGACCCCAACCCTGTCCTGAACTCTTACCAGTGTGACTGACCTCACACTGAGGTGTAACTGTGAAGAGCAGAGCTGCTTGTGTGGTGTGTGTGCTCAGAGAGTCCGTCCCTGGGAGCCTTGGCGGTGCTGTCATGGTAAATCAGTAATTCTATCTACCACTCACATTCTCTAACCTCCTAGCAGGTCCCTGGTGGGGAGGGCCTCTTTGCACCTTGCAATTCTCTTTATAATTTTTAAATTTTATTTTTATTTGTGGATCTGTGTGTGTGTGTGTGGGGGAGAGAACAGGTACCCATGAAGGCCAGAAAAGGGCCTCCAGAATCCCTTAAGCAGTTGGGAGCTGGCTGACATGGGTGCTGGAAACTGAATTCAGGTCCTCTGTAAGGACAGCAAGGACTGTCATCTACTGAGCCGTCTCTTTCTCCTAGCCCCTGTAGTGCCTCTATTGAGCCTCACATCACAGTATCATTAGCTCCATGATATCTGAGGATAACTTCACTGTCCTCAGTCACATACGTGCTGAGACGTTGTTGATCGTGACCGGTCACTTGAGATCCACTCTGTTGCTTTAATGTCTGCAAGATGTGGGGGATTTATGAGGTAGAGAAGAAACCCCCAAAGTGGGTGTCATCTTTAGTTTCACATTCAGATAAGTCTGAACGTCTTCCAGAGGAGGGGGGAGGGTGCTTTGTGCTGCCACTCTGTGGACAAGGGTGTAGGGTATTAGCCTGTGGCTGCAGGGAAACCTTGGTTCTCACCATGCTATGACACTCTCTAGGAGACTTTTTCCTGTAAGTTAAACATGCTTATTTCTAACTTTATTTCTTTATTTTGTATATGTGTGTGCCACTTGCTTGAATGCAGAGGTCAGAAGATAACTTGCAGGAGTCAAGGTCTTCCTTCCACCATCAGGCTTCTGAAACAAAGGTCATGCGGCTTGGTAGTTAATGCCACCACCTACTGAGCCATCTCTCCAGCCCTGATGGCCACTCATTTTCTTCCTTTTCTTTTTTGTTCCTATTTCCCCTCCTCTCCTTCCTTCCCTTCTTTACTGTTTGGGTGTGTATTGACAGGTTTGTGTGTGTATCTGAAGGCCAGAGACCTTTCCTCAGGGACTGTCCATCTATCAGTCATTTGAGATAGACCCTCTGAATGGTCTGGAGATCGTCAAATTGCTATGCTGGCTGCCCGGTGAGCCCCAGAGATCCACCTGTCTCTGCCTCCCCAGCATTGTGCCAGTTCTTTTGTCTGAGTTCTGAGGATTGCACTCAGGTCCTCATGCTTGGATGACAAGCACCGTATGGACTGAACACCGGTGCTCCAAGTGTGAGCTCTGTGCTGGCTTAACATATCAGAAAACCACACATTTTTCTTTTAATTTAGGTCATTGTTTTAAAACTTTTATTCTCTTAATCCATTATAGTGCATTTTAAAGAGAGTTTCAGTTAAATTTTAATGATGCCCAAGAGAATGATTAGAGCCAGACCAGCTGAGTAGCCAGGGGCTCAGCTGTTTCTTACCGTTCTCTCCTTTTCAAAACACTAGTGTCAGTGTCTTGCTGATCCTATCAGCTTACAGTTCATCTCTGAAATCGATGCTACATGTTAGGGGAGGGTCTGGTTTTCATCTGTCTTAACATCGCAGGAGCAGTCATGGCTGGTGAGGGGCACACAGGATGAGGCAAGTTTCCCAGTGTTGTGTGGAGTCCCGGGGCTCACTGGTCGTCTGTGAATCCTCTTAGGTGTCTCTCTGTACTTTTAGATGGTTGGCTCTAGCTCTCAGGGCAAACAGAGAGCTCATAATTCAGAACCAGGTGTTTATATTCCAAGGACTTTCTGCCCTCACCACAATTTATTTCTTCAAATGGCCTCTTTGGTGCAGAAATGTACATCAGTTAAAAAGGCAGAAATGACTTTTGCTTTATTGACTGATCATGTGCTCAGTGGCTCACTGAGATGGGATTTATGTTTACTGACATTGTCACAGTTTCTTATAAAAGGTCCCCCTTGGAGGGTTTTTTTTTTTTTAAAATCAGGTCTGCTGATTTTAAGCAAGAAGATTTTTTTCTTCTTTTTTCTTTTCTTTTTTTATTTATTAAAAATTTCCACTTCCTCCCCTCCTCCCAATACCCTCCCACTCCCCCCACTCCTTCTCCTCCTCCCTCTCCAGTCCTAAGAACAGTCAGGGTTCCCTGCCCTGTGGGAAGTCCAAGGTCCTCCCCCCTCCATCCAGGTCTAGGAAGATGAGCATCCAAACAGACTAGGCTTCCACAAAGCCTAGTACATGCAGTAGAATAAAAACCCAGTGCCATTGCCCTTGGCTTCTCAGTCAGCCCTCATTGTCAGCCACATTCACAGAGTCTGGTTTGGTCACATGCACGTTCAGTCCCAGTCCAGCTGACCTTGGTGAGCTCCCATTAGATCAGTCCCACCGTCTCCGTGGGTGGATGCACCCCTCACGGTCCTGACTTCCTCGCTCATGTTCTCGCTCCTTCTGCTCTTCATTTGGACCTTGGGAGCTCAGTCCAGTGCTCCAATGTGGGCATCTGTCTCTATCTCCATCTATCGCCAGATGAAGGTTCTATGGTGATATGCAAGATATTCATTAGTGTGGCTATGGGATAAGGCCAGTTCAGGCTCCCTCTCCTCAGCTGCCCAAGGAACAAGCTGGGGACATCTCCTTGGACACCTGGAAACCCCTCTAGAGTCAAGTCTCTAAGCAAGAAGATTCTTCAGAGTCATTTCCCAGCTTCTTATAAATGGATGGCATGTTGTAAGCCATGAGGTCCAATGCTTTTTCAAAGTTAAATAATTTATATTGCATTTTTTTTTAAGATTCCATCTTTAGATTGGTCTACTTGATGATTAGGCCTTTTGCCTCGGCACTGGCAAAAAATGTGCTCAAGACTTAGTAGAGTGCTGTGTTAAAACATTAAAGCAAGGGCTGGAGAGATGGCTCAGAGGTTTAAAGCACTTGCTGCTCTCGCAGAGGACATAGTTCCATTTCCAGTGCCCATATGGTGGCTCACAACCACCCATAACTTCTGCCCTCCATATGTACCAGACATACAGGTACACATACATACATGCAGGGTAAACACTGGTACACATAAAATAAATGCATCTAAAAGATGTAAAAATAAGTAAATTAGAAGTGTTTCCTCTGTGAGTGCTCCCTTCTGCCTGCACCTCACATGCTGAAATTCCCCAGGGTTCTCTGCCCTGCTTCGGGAACTTATCTGTAGCTGTGACCTCAGATAGCTTATCACAGACCGAGGCCTGTGACCCATATGCTTATGACATACCAGACCCAGACACATCCTAGCACATATGAGCTTCAGGAAATATTCTAGTTGGATATACAAAGTAGATTGGAGGCAAAGAATTTATTTAATGAAATAGTGACTTGTTTTTCCCTGTTGGGGATCAAACCTGGGGCCTTGTGAGATGTTAAGTAATCATTCTACTTCTCTTACCCTGAGCCATACCGCTAGCCTTGATGCAGTCTGTTGTGGGATATTTGTGCACTGTGAAGAGGTCCTGCTGTGACTAGTGTAATAAAAAACTAAACAGCCAATCGCTAGACAGGAGAGATAGTGGGGCTTCTGGACAGAGAGGAAGAGGATAATTGAGGCACACAGGAGACACCATGGAGACATGGAAGGAGTTGGATATACAGAATGAGAGAGGGATAAAAACCATAAGGTAGAATGTAGATTAATAAAAATATGGGTTATTTTAAATTATAAGAACTAGTGGGACAAGCTTCAGCTAAGACCAAAGTTTCATAATTAATAGTAAGTCTCCATGTTGTTTTTTGGGAGCTGGTGGCCCCAAGAAAAATCCGACTACAATAGTTAGATTTCTGTTATGCTTCAAATAAAATCAGAAGTTTTGGCCATGGTTGTTTTATCTGCCTGCTCTTGTCTGTTCCCTGACATGTGTCTACCTGTGGTGCTGGGGTATCTAGAAGTTTTTCTTCATCTTGTGGTCTTGGTACTTGATAGTTTGTTTAGCTAGAATGTTCTTCCCTTTTCCTCCACTTTCTACATAGTAAATTGACTCTACTCTATACATTAGCTATCAGCTTAAAAAATTAAAATATTTTCTTATCCTAATATATATGTTAAAATGTTTATTATTATCCATTATAAATTATATTCCTTTTGTGAGCTTTTGATAGCATATAGTATCTTTGGTTTTTTTTTTAATGACTAAATTATGCCCCTTAAAAATTTTAGGATGTGACTGTGTGGTAGTGGTGCATACCTTTAAACAGGTAGGTCTCTGTTTGTTCAAAGCCAGCCTGGTCTATAGAGCTAGTTCTCGGACAGGCTCCAAAGCTACAGAAGATAACCTGTCTTGAAAATTAAAAAAAAAAAATTAGGATACAAAGATGTGAAGGTGAAGCTGTACACCTTCAGGGAAAACTCACTTTTCTAAGACAATTGATTTTAGAGAAAACTTTAGACAAAAGATAAAGGTTTTCCTTTATCTGATTCCTGCTTTAATGTTATAAAGTTTGTCAGGAGAAACTGTTTTTCCCTTAAATTGGAATATTTTTTAGCCAAAAATGAAAACATTGTACTTAACATAGTATGGCAGCATCTTGCATTCTTGCCAAATCTCTGGTGGCATCATGGTAGAAGTAACTGACTCTCAAAACTGTGTAGAAAAGCCAGGCTGGTAAGATAAGAAAGCACTGTCTGCTTCTACATGTAATGTGAAATGTACTCCTCTAAGTACATCTGAGTGGGTTTGTTTGTTCAACATTTGGAAACTATTTGAGGTCGTACTTGTAGAATCTGAACTCCACACAGTGGTATCGATGGTTTGTAAGCTTGCTAGGGCTCCGTGACAGTACCATGTGCTCGATGATTTTAGTCATGTGATGTATGGTCTCATAATTTCTAGACTAGAAGCCAAAGACAAAGGTGTCAGTGGTATGAGCTGATTCTCTGAGGTCCATGAGGGAGTTAGTCCCATGCCTTGTTCCTAGCTTTGGCAATTTGCTGGCACACTGCTTCTCTTGACTTTTGACTGCATCTTCTTGATGGCTGCCTTCAGGGTCTAATGGTGTTCCGCTGGTGTGCATCTCTTCTCCTGGTGTCCTTTTAATTAAGATGCCCTCAGCACAACTGTTTACAGCTGCATTAACCCCATTTCTACATGAAGCTCTGAGAGCTAAGATCCCAAAATCTCCCCCACGCCTATCTTAGAGGGACCATGCAATCCAACCAATAACAAATAGGCTCTACATTTCAAAATTTCTTCCATTTGGCATAGGTTGATTGGATGTATCCGTCATTTAAATATTTTTTTTACACAGACTTGTTATCTGCAGTGAGATTGTAAGGAAGCACTGAACTTTGTAAGTTGTATTCATTCTTGCACTGCTATATCTGTAGCTCATCGCTCTGAAAAATCTCTACCCATCTTCTCTTTGAAAAGCATCCTTGTTGTAGCTCTTTAGATGAGAAAAGGGTTAGATTGCTTTTTAAGAATGAAAGAGAAACATTTATACATAATTTTTAAAGTAGATGAAGGTATTGCATAGAAAGAAGCAGGTCTTGCTTTTTACATTCGAAGTCCAAATGTAACACTTAAACAAGAAACGCAGCGAGGTGCAGTGGACTGGGGCGCTGTGGGCCGTGCAGATGGGGCAAGTGCCCTTGGAGCAGCTCTGCACCTTGAGGTTAGCAGGAGGATCAGGAGAAAGACAGTGGTGGATGGAGTAGGTAGCTCATCTATCACCTGATCCAGATTATCTCTTAGTTTCCAACCATCTTCAGAGTCCGTTGATCCTTCTTTTTAACAGATAAGGAAGATGGAGACTGGTTAGTTATCTAAGGCCATCTAGCCAAGCTTGTAGGTAAATGTTTAAAAGCACAGTGCTGTGAGACCTAAGCTGAAGGTCTGATTTCCTTAGGAAGTTTTGTCATGTTGAACATGCTCTCATGTTTTCTACGTCTCAGTTTCTTCCCCTGTAAAATAAGAATTACCGTGCCTACCTCATAGCGTTATTATGAAGGTCAAATGAAGTACTATTTGCAAAGGATTAGTGTGCTTCATAGTGTCAGGGGCAGAAGCCATCTGTGCTCGTTCCTGTAGTAAAAATGCAGAAGCAACAACAACAAAAATGCCAATTGTCCAGACATGCATCTTCCTATTATATAGCAATTAAAATGAATGATCTAAATCTGCATATATGTGCATGGATGAATCTCAAAAAATCAGTATGAAAATGCTATCACTTACTTAAGCCTTACAACGGTGATATCTTGTTAGATTCAGGGGTTCAGATAGGAGGGTAAAAATACAAAACTTAAAGCAGAAAGGGTGTTTATTAGCAATGGGCCAGTGGTCACTTCCAAGAAGGTAGAAATGGGAAAGGGGACATAGGTCATGGATGTACTCTGAAAAGTGTGTTGTGACCTCCTCAGGCTTGTTGTATGCTGGCTAGTTTCATATCAACTTGTCACAAGCCAGAGTTGTTTTGGATTAAGGAGCTCAGTTGAGAAAATGCCTTCACTAGATTGGCCTGTGGACAAGCCTGTGGGGCAGATGACTGATGTAGGAGAGCCTTGCTCACTGTGGGTCGGCCTCCAATAAGCAGCAGTCTGCCATGGCTTCTTTTATCAGTCCCTGCTCTGTATTCGCTTCATGAAGGACTGTTACCTGGAAGTGTCGGATGAGAAGAAGCCTCTGTGGAGGAATGGCCTCAGGTCCAGCCGGAGTGCAGCAGTTGGGTACCTCACAGTGCTCAGGCCACTGTTGCCGGGCACTTTGGTTTTGTGGGTCATAGGATCCCCACCCCCACCCCCACCCCACTGCCCACAGCAGCTTGCATAGCACCTTCAGCACTCTGAGTGCTATCTAGTAGCGAGTTAGTTTCTAGCTTGGTTGCAGCTTGATTGCTTTGTATCTGCAGTGCACTCAGCAATAAGGAGCTTTTCTTCTCATTCTGGTCAGTAATTAAGAGTACTGACAATAGGCCATAATTGTCCTCTCCCTCCCCTCCCCCGCCCCGACTAGCACCATGGACAGGGACCAGCACGGCCCAGGAGTTTGTTAATCATTGCTTCTAGGAGCAGGGTATCTATCTCCCTTTAGCCTCTCTCTCTCTCTCTCTCTCTCTCTCTCTCTCTCTCTCTCTCTCTCTCTCTCTCTCTCTCTCTTTCCTCTTTAGCCTCTCTTTTGTATCTTTTGTATTTTTTTTTATTTGGATTGCAAGATGGTTAGTTTCTTTCTATATTGCCTTTTTACAATTCTCCATTTGGATTAATCTTTCCCTGTATTTCCCCTTGTTTATCCAGTTCCTCAATACCTCCTTAAACTTTCCTCCTCCCCAATTTTCTTCCTTTCTACTTTATTTTTATGTTCTACTATCCTCTCTCTCTTATAACATCCTTTCCGCCGGTTTCCTTGTTTCCATAAGGACTCAGTTCTCCACATTAAGCAAGGAGAAGTAAAGCTAGCCTCTAGATGAGATGGGCCCAGGTACCTCATTCAGTTCAATTTTTTTCAGTTTCATCTATTTACTTACAAATTATAAAGTTTCATTTTTCTCTGTGGCTAAATCTATTGTATGTGTGAACCACGTGTGAACCACGTGTTCATTTCTCTCCGTCAGGCTGCTTGTATTTCCTTACTGTTGTGAGTAGAGCAGCAGTGAACATGGCAGTGCTGGTGTCTGCGTGGTGTGATAGACTTTCCTTTGGGTGTTGCCCAGATGTCGTACAACTAGGTCATTTGGTAGTTTATTTCTAGTTTTAAGAACCTCTAGACTCGTTTCTAAAGTGACTGACCAGCTAATACTTCATGCCAGGATTTTTGGTCATTTGTGTTCTTAATGAAAGGAGAAATAAAAACTACCCATGTGTTGTTTTATTTTGTAAAAGCAAAACAAAAATATTGCAAAAATTTAAAAATGGTGCTGCTACTGCACCTTTGCCACCACCAGTAATCAGGTGAAAGCACAATTTAGACTCAAGCCCATCCGCGTAGAAGGACTCCATTAAATTCCTTGTTTTGGACTGATTTGACAACAGTCAATGACCCATATGCAGACTATGAGGATGGCAGAGAGGAGACTGAGTGTTCAGGTCATCTCTTGTGGGATCTAGGTCCTGTACTTCTTTCATTTTGTTTTACTTGGGATAGTCAGGGATATTAGGAGAGCCTGCAAGCTTTACTGATGACTGGATAGTGTCCTAGTTGTCCCTTTTCAGAATGGTAGCATCATTAACTGTTAGAAGCTGTCCCTATGAATGAACAAAATATTCTCTTTTATTTAACGAACTAAGCTAGAGTAAGTAGTGTTATGTTCCTGTGACTATGTACATGTTATCTTATATTTCAACACAAAAAGTAGTATGTTGGTTAGAAAAGGCAACTCCTAACAAAGGGACCCCCGAAGTCATTGTTTCTAACAGAGTGAAAGTTTTCCACACTCTGTGCCAACACCGCTTTCTCTGGGCTCATGGGATCAATTACTCTCATCCATGATGGGAGTGCACACCTGAGAGCTGAGGTTGATGGCCACTGACCTCACACCTGTGTCATCTGTCCTTCGAAGGTAAGGGAAGTGTGTCGACTGCTAACAAGATGAGAGTGAGGATTAACCAGCCCCACTGGCAGGCACAGGACCAGGAACTTGGGGTCCACCTCTCCTTTGTTATCCAGGCTCAGTGTTGTCTCAGTGAGGTGCAGAACAGCTCTGATGGCCTGACATAAAAAGGCAGTATTCACTGAAGAGGAGAAGGAAGAACAAGGGCACCCGTAGAGACCATGGCTCTCTGCTTCGCGGCTCTCTGGATCTGTCTTTTTCCAGCCTTAGGCTTTTGCTAGTGGGGATTTTCAAGATGGTTATCCCATAGTGTTAGAGGAGGATTTCCCAGTTTGTGACTTTTATAACAAAAACTTCTTTATGTGAGATAGCTACTGTTTTCTTGTCTGTTGACACTGTTTGCTTCTCTCCGTTCCCATAGCTATGGCCTTAGGTCCTTGACTGTTCTTGCCTGGGTTTCTGAAGCAACTTTGTGACTATCCCTCAGTCTTGTTTCTCTATTTAATGTCACAGCTGCTGCTTTCAGGCCACAGTGCTGCTCTGGCCTGCCACCACATTTCCCACCTTCCTACATCATCCCCCATGGTCATTATAGTTCTTCATCTAGAACAATGGTGCCCTCAGCAGGTCCTCTCTGACCCTTGAATAATGCAATAAATGAGACAAAGAGTTTTTTTCTCTCCTGTATTGCTTTTGTTGGGGTATTTCTTTTTTATCACAATGATAGCAAAGAAAACTAAGACATTGTTATCATTATCCCAGTGCTGCTTCCTGCTTGTCACACTCACCCAAGCTCTCATTGGGTGAACTAGCATAATGGGTCCCATGACTCTCATATTGCTGTATTATAATTTCCTGGAAGGTCTTGTAACTACTTCTAATAAAAAAAGACTTTCAAATTATATGAATTGTTTTATTTCTGAAAACTTTGAAGTCATTCTTTGTCATTGGCATTTCATTAGGTCTGTCTGCAGTTATTTCCCAGTTTCCTTTTTGATGTGGTTTCTTCCTTTCACATGCTATTCTTTATGTTTTTTATTTTGTTCCCCCCTTGTTTTTTAAGACAGGGTTTCTCTGTGTAGCCTTAGCTGTCCTCGAACCCACTCTGTAGAGCAGGATGGCCTCTGCCTCCCAAATGCTGTATGAAAGGTGTGCGCCTCCATGCTTGAGCTCTGTGCTATCCTTCATGTTATCTAATAGAATAGAGCTGATGATAGCATTCATTAGTACTCAGTGGCTGATCACTGTGTTGCAGGTACTGCTTAGATACTTGGCTTGTATACTGAATTTTCGTAATAACACTAAAAGTCAGGGGTCATTGCTATTCACATATTTTAGCTGGAGGAACCAGGGTGAGGCTAAATGATAAATGGCAGAGCCTGGATAAAACTCATAAAAAGTCATTTTCTTCCTGATCCCAAATTCTTATGCTCTGAGCTGGAACAAACTGGGTTAATATGAAATGATTCATTGTGAGCATCATGCTTTGGCCAGTGCTGACACCAGGCTAGACCCAAAGCTGCTTGCTTTGTGGTTTTGCAGGTCGAAACCAACATAGTTTCATATTTCTTGTCTCTTAAGGAACTTATGGTCTTGTGTCTATTTATTATTTATCCGATAGAATTCATAAAACTGGCTTAGATTTTTATTCAAGTCATTTGCTCTTATCTTTCTATATTCCAAAAACCTTTAATTTCAAGATAGTAGCTGTCTGTGTGGGTTGTCTGACACACCCCCAGATGGCATTCTCCTGTCTGTCCTCAGACCATCTGTAGCATCAGCCCCATCTAATCCAATTGGTGTCATCTTTCATTTCTGTGGGGATGAGTTATTGAAGTAAAACTTCATATTTGTGTAGCATTTTGGGTAAATGTTAGAGTAAAACATTGATTTATTTTATCACAACAGTCCTATGCAAAACAGCTTTGATTTTTTTTTCTGCTCGTTTTGATTTACTTTGTATGTAGCTTTGAGAATCAGGTTGAATTGAAATGAACAACTGTTTATTGAGAATCCTGCGATGAGATACTGTGGTCCTGAAGTTGTGGGGATGTTAGCGTAGTGGCACTGCACCATGGAATGGCACGATTCACAGGGTGAGTGCCAGGGTAATGAAGGTGGCTTCTCTCCGCCAACAGTCAAATGCTCCAGGCAGGATCCTGATGTCAGGTGTGCCCTTCACTTCTGTGTGTGGGATAACAGCATAGACCAACCTGTTTGCTTATTATTATTAAGTATATTTTTATCTATATGAGCGACCTTCTTGCATTTATATATGTGTATCATGTGTGTGCCTGGTGCCTGCAGAGGTCAAAGGGCGGCATCACATCCCCTAGGATTGTAGGGCCACAAAGGTCCTTGTGCTCACAGATAAGCACTAGGGAAACCAAGAATGTTGAACACACAGGACTGTCTCTTTAGAAAAAGAGATGTGTAACCTGTTTCTACCCAGAAGACTGGGAATGAATGTGGTTAGTATCCTCTGCTATCTATGTGGACAAATGTATCTGGCTTCCCTAGACTCTTATGTAGTATGGCCAGATGTATCTGGCTCCCCCAGACTCTTATGTATTATGGCCAGATGTATCTGGCTCCCCCAGACTCTTATGTATTATGGCCAGATGTATCTGGCTCCCCCAGACTCTTATGTAGTATGGCCAGATATATCTGACTCCCCCAGACTTATATAGTATGGCCAGATGTACCTGGCTCCCCCAGACTCTAATATTTATCTCAGTCATCCTCTCCAGACCCTTATGTTGAGTATTTTTTCTGTCAGTCTGTAGAATCCCCCTTTGTGGGAGTTGTCACATGTATTTTACAAACAGGAACAGAGGTGGCTTGTAGCCTGACGATCTTTGCACTATCTGTATGACTGAGACCACATCAGATCCTTCCCCAAACTCTTAAGGTGTCACATGTAGTCTATCTATAGACCTCATCTTTATGAAAGAGAATACATGTTCTTTACAAAGAGTTTTGATGCAGTCCTGTCTTAGCGTTATTATACACAGTGATTGAGTTAATTATCACTAGGATTTTCCCCCCAGTTGTGCTGTACTACATATACCTAAAATAAACTGCCAGGTGTCAGATCCTTGAGGTTTGAACCAACACTGGCTGTTGAGTTGTGTCGAACCGGATTTCTTCTGCATGTGGATTGACACTCTGCTGGTCTTGGGTGTGAGACCCCCACCTATAAGTGAAGTTAGGGATGGTTGTGAGCCTGCATATGTGTGCTGGGAACAGAACCCAGATCTTCTGCAAGATCAGCAAGTGCTCCTAAATACTGAACTGTCTTTTCTCTAGTCCCCCGCCATATTTACTTAATGTCTGATGCTTCTGTTTCCACTAGAACATTTCATTCCTTTATCCATTGGTTTATTCATTTAAATTTTATTGAGGGCCTGCATCCACAAGAAATGCACACCTACCACTGTCTTTAGAATCGCTGATGGCCTTGCTATCCAGTGTAGGCCTTTGGTCCGATAGGACTCACTGGGCCACAGTCATTGAGGATACATTTAGTCAGGTTTCCGTTTAAGTTGACAAAACCTTCCCACACCTGCCCCAGTGACTAAAGCCCCTCAGGGTATGCCACCATTGATGAATTCCTGCAGCTCTGGTTTCCGGTGTCTTTTGGCACCACAGTCTCCACACTTTTTATTGATAGTGCCGCATATTTGATTAGGCTCTGTTTCTGCCAACATATGCTCATTCAACACCACTATCACCATAACCGAGCCATCTTATTGTTTAATAGGCCTATTGTAACAAGCATATCCCGAGTCTCAGGGATTCAACTAAACGAGTTTATTTGAGAGTGGATGTGGGAGTAGAGGGTGTTGTGCTCTCTTCACGATCCCAGGCAGGTGGAGTCTAGCAGTGTTTTGAGCAAAGGCACAGAGTAGTGTGTAGCATGAGGGCCGGCTTGTTGGGGTATCTGTCCCGCCCGGCACCCCACAGCTGGCAATTCCCAAAGAAAATCACACACAGGACTCCATAAGATTATAAACTGATTGGCCCATTAGCTCAGGCTTCTTGTTAACTCTTATAGCTTATATTAACCCATTGTTCTCATCTATGTTAGCCATATGACTTGGTACCTTTTTCAACTGTCAGCTCACGTGTTGCGTCTTCGGTGGTCTGGGCAGGAATGGCAGAGGAAGCTTCCTGCTTCCCAGAATATTCCCGTTCTCTTTGCTCCACCTCTACTTCCTGTCTGGTTTTTCCGCTTATACTTCCTGCCTGGCCAATCAGCATTTATTTACAATATAATTGACAGGTTACAGACAATTCTCCTGCACCAGTAGTGTGAAAGCTGACACAGGAGGGTTTATCAGCCTGGACATAGAGGTGACATATGTCATTTCTATCCTCATTTCAATGAGTAGGACTTGAGTACATGATCGTGACTAATCTTAGAGGAGCTGGGAAGTATATTCTGTGTATTTGCCTCACAAGGCATCTCTGTTACACTTAGCTAGAGACTTCCTTGTATGGTATCTGCGTGTTGAGCCAAATGATGGAAAGAGGCAGGGAAGAATGGACTGAGAGCATCTTCCTTAGACTAGTGACTGTGACAGAGTCCTAGGCATTAAAGTGGGCAATGTCTGTACTCGTACTCTGAATTCCTAACATCTGCTCATTGCTGTTATTCTGTTCTCACAGGGACATAAATGCCCGACTTGATGCAATATCTGATGTTCTCCATTCAGAATCCAGTGTGTTTGAGCAGGTAGAAAATCACCTACGTAAATTACCTGACATCGAGAGAGGACTATGTAGCATTTACCATAAGAAAGTAAGTGGTAAAAATCAAACCTCCTGATACTCACAGTGTCCCTTCATGCTAGGCCCTGGAGGAAAACTGTGTGGAGTTCTCAGTGCTTGTAAGGAGCATGAAAAACAGTGTAGCCTCAGAAACTTTAATTGTACAAATTAAGTTGTTCCAATGTTAATATTCGTAAAAAGTATTCTCACTTTTTGAAACACCAGCAACATATACTGAATTCTTTCTTCTATTAAAATGCAAGGAAACATAAGTAAATTCAAATAAAAAATGCAAGATACTGTGTTTTATATTCCAAGTACAGATCATTGTCAAAATGAGAAACTTACTTTGATCTGTGATTTTGAAACAGAGAAGCCTTAATTTTTAAGTTTTAAAATCTTCTTTGTCCTAAACAAAGGGAAAAGATGTTGTTGTGGGATGTGTTGAGAGTATTAGTGGCAAACAAGTTTCTGCCTCTTCTTCTATACAGTTCTCCGAGCCCCGAGGGGAGGGACTTGATGGAGACATTCCTTTTAGGATTGGGTGTTTGAAGTTTTCTCACTCACTGTGTAATGTCTGGCTGCAAGTCTCTATTTGTTCCTATCTGCTGCAGGAGGAAGCTTGTTCTCTGATGGTAGCTGAGCAAGGCATGAATCTATGCATATAGCAGAATGGTGTAAGAGTCATTTTATTCCTGCTTTCTTTAACAGGACAGTAGTATTTAGTTTTCCTCTAGGTATTTGGCCTATCTAGTTTGAGGTTCTTGGTCATCCAAGCAGAGTTGGATATGGGTTCCATCTCAGGGAGTGAGCCTTAACTCAAATCGGTTATTGATTGGCTACTCCCGTAAGCTTTGTGCTACAGTTGCACCATTGTATCTAGCAGGGAGGTCACTATTATAAACCAAAGGGTTTGTAACTGTTTTGGTGTTTGCCCTTCTATTTTGGTAGTATCCAGAGTTATGTTCCATTACCATGAGGGTGAAGGCTCTGGGTAGGCACCAGCCTGACTTCTCTGTGTTCAGTGAGTTTGTAGGTGTTGTCTTCAGCAGTAGGGCCTTACCATCAGTTTATGGAAAGCAAACAATAGCTTTAGCAATTTCCTGGGTTGTTTGGTTATGTCCAAGGGGCCATTTTGACTGAGCACTTGGTTAGATATAACCCATTCCCAGTGCTGAAAGCTTCATTTGGTGACAAGAGACAGCTGCTTGAGACTCTGCCTTCCCCATTATTTGGCGATTTCATTTAGAGCACCTTCATATATGTATATATTTTAGGAAGCTTCTACTTTATTAGGTTTTCATGCAACTCCTCAAATGGTCTTAGTTTTAGCTGTCCCTCCTCGTATACCCCCCTTACCTTTCTCTTCTCCCCGACTCCCTGTTGGATCCTCTTGTCCATCCGTAACTGTCTATTCTATTTCCTCAACTTCCTAGAGAGATCCATCCCTCCCCCTACTTCCTTACTCTCTCCCTTGCCTCTTATCATATGGATTGTAGCTTCCTTATCAATGACTGAAGAGTTATCAGCCACATTTAACTAAATATATTCCATATTTATCATTCTGAGTCTGAGTTACTTCACTCAGGATGATTTTTTTTCCTATTTCTATGAATTTTGTGATTTTTCTTTTCTTTTCTTTCTTTCTTTTTTATTTTTTTGAGACAGTGTTTCTCTGTAGCTTTGGAACCTGTCTTGGAACTTGCTCTGTAGACAAGACTAACCTCGAACTCAGAGATCCACCTGTCTTTGCCGAGTGCTGGGATTAAAGGTATGCACCACCACTGCACAGCGATTTTGTTTTTCAAGGGATGTATAATATTCCATTGTGTAAATGCATCTTGTTTTTATCTTTTTATCCATTGACGGGTATCTAGGCTGTTCCCAATTTTTGGCTATTATGAGTAGAGCAACAATGAACATGGTTGAAAATGTCTCTGTGGTAGGATGCAGAGTCCTTTGGGTTATATGCCTGAGAGAGGTGCAGCTAGCTGGGTCTTGAGGTAGCTCCATTCCTAGCTTCCTGAGGAACTGCCACATTGATTTGTATACTGACTGTACAAGTTTGCACTCCCACCAGCAGTGAATGAGTGCTCAACTTACTCCACAACCTTGTCAGCATGAACTGTCATTTGTTTTATTGATCTTGGCCATTCTGATTGGTGTAAGATCACATCTCAACACAGTTTTGACTTGTATTTCCCTGATGACTATTGATATTGAAAAGCATTTCTTAAAACGGTGGTGATGGCACACAGCTTTAATCCCAACACTTGGAAGGCAGAGGCAGGCGAATCTCTGTAAGTTTGAGGCCAAGTGTGGTCTACAAGATCTATTTCCAGGACAGGCACCAAAGCTGCACCAAAGCTGCACCAAAGAAACCGTGCCTTAAAAAAATAAATAAGAAAAACATTTCTTTAAGTGATTCTCAGCCATTTGAATTTCCTCTTTTGAGAATTCTCTGTTTACACCCATGCCTCATTTTTAAATTGGATTTTTTTGTTTTCTTAATGTCTAGATTTTTGTTTGTTTGTTTTAGTTTCTTATATATTTTAGATATTAATCCTCTATCAGATGTGTACTTGGCAAAAATCTTTTCCGATTTTATCAGCTGACACTTTGTCTGCATGAAAATGTCCTTTGTCTTACAAAAATTTTTCAGTTTCATGAGGTTCCATTTATTAATTGTTGATTTGGTGCCTGGGCAGTGGTGTCCTGTTCAGAAAGTCTTTTCCTGCGCCAGTTAGTTCAAGGCTACTCCCCACTTTCTCTTCTCTCTGTGGCCTTATGTTGAGATCTTTCATCCATTTGGACTCGAGTTTTGTGCAAAATAATAAGTGTGTTTCTATTTGCATTCTACATGCAGACATTCAGTTTGATTGACCCCAGTAGTTCCAGTGTTTATTTCTGACATTTTTTTTTAATCAAAAACAGGTATCCTTAGGTGTGTGAACCTATTCATTAATCTGGCTATTCATTTCTATTTCATTGATCAACATATTTATTTATGTGCCAATACCATACTCCTTTTATTACTACATTTCTGTTGAACAATTTGAGAGAGGGGTTAGTGACTCCTCCAGCAGGTCCTTTAATATTCAGGATTGTTTTAGCTACTCTGGTTTTGTGTGTGTGTGTGTGTGTGTGTGTGTGTGTGTGTGTGTGTGTGTGTGTGTGTATGTTTCCAGATAAAGCTATAAATTGACCTTTCAAGTTCTGTGAAAAATTGTGTTGGAATTTTGATGGGGATTGCTTGAATGTGTAGATTATTTCTGATAGGATAGCCATTTTTACTGTATTAAATCTACTAATCCTTGAGTGAGCATGGGAGAATTTTCCATTTTCTGATTTCTTCTTCAGTTTGTTTCTTCACTGTCTTAAAGTTTTCATCATACAGAAGGTTTTTTCACTTTTGTGGTTAGAGTTTCCCCCCAAGATATTTTATGTTGTTTGCCTGATTTCTTTTTCAGTCCACTTTTCATTTGTACATAGGAAGGTGTCTTAGTTAGGGTTTCTGTTACTATGAAGAGACACCAGACCACAATAACTCTTATAAAGAAAAACATTTAATTGAGGTGACTCACTTACAGTTCAGAGGTTCAGTCCATTATCATCATGGCAGGGAGCATGGCAGCGTGCAGGCAGACATGGTACTGGAGAAGCATCTGAGAATTCTACATCTTCTAGGCAACAGGAAGTTGACTGAGACACTGAGCAGTATCCTGAGCATAGGAAACCTCAAAACCCACCCCCACAATTCACATACTTCTTCCAACAAAGCCACACCTCCTAATAGGGCCACTCCCTCTGAGATTATGGGGAGCAATTATATTCAAACTACCACAGAGGGCTGCTGATTTTTGTTTTAAAAAGTTAATCTTGTATCCAGCCACTTTTGCTGTAGGCGTTTATCAGCTGTAGGAGTTCCTTGGAATTTTTAGGGTCACTTATGTATACTGTCATCTGTAAATAAAGATACTTTGACTACTTCTTTTCCAATACATATTTCCGTGATCTCCTTCAGTTGTCTTGTTGGACTAGCTGAAGCCTCAAGTACTATATTGATTAGATATGGGGAGAGTAGACAACTTTGTCTTGTGCCTGATTTTAGTAGAGATGCTGTTACGTTTCTATTCATTAGATGTTGATGTTTGCTGTGGCCTTGGTGTAAATATCCTTTATCACATTGAGGTATGACCCTTGAATCCCTAATGTCTCCAGGACTTTGATCATGAAGGGGTGTTGGGTTTTGTCAAAAACTTTTTTGACTTTTAATAAGAAGGTCATGTAGTATTTTTCTTTAAGTTTATTTATGTGGTGAATTATTTTCATATTTTGAGCCATCCCTGCATTTCTGGGATGAAATCTGCTTGATCACGTGGATGATCTTTTTTATATGTTCTCTAGGTTTGGTTTGCAAGTATTGTATTGAGTATTTTGAATATGAATGCATCCTTATGTTTGTAAGGGAAATTTGTCTAATTCACTTTGTTGAGTCTTTATATGATTTGGGTATTAGAGTGACTCTGGTCTCATAAAAATAAATGTTCTTTCTGTTTCTATTCTGTGGAATACTTTGAGGAGTATTGGTCTTAACTCTTCCTTGAAAACGATCTGATCATGGGTCTTTCTTTCCTTCCTTCCTTTCTTCTTTCTTTCTTTTTTTTTTTTTTTTTGGTTGGGATACTTAATGACACTAATATTCACTAGGGAATATAGGTCTGTGTAAATTGCTTTGCTTCTCTAGTATTGGTTTAACTTTGGTAAGTGGTATATATTGAGAAAATTTCTCAGTTGTTTTAGATTTTCTAATTTGGTGGGGTACTGATTTTTAAAGTGTGTCCTTATTATCTGGATTTCCTTAGTGTCTGTTGTTATATCCCCTTTTCATCTCTAATTTTTTTAATTTGTATCTTCTCTATCCACCTTTTAGTTAATTTGTTAAGGATTTTTCAATCTTACTGTTTTTCGCAAAGAACCATCTCTTTGTTTCTTTGGTTACTTTTATTGTTATTCATTGTTTGTTTGTTTCCATGGGTTTGCAAGCTTTCTGTTGTTTCTGTTTTTGTTGATATCCAGTTTTAATCCCTGGTGACAGGTAGGGTGCAGGTTGTTATTTCAATTTCCTTTTATCTGTTGAGACTTGCTTTGTGTCCCAGAAGCTATATTCTTTTGTGTTTGGGTGGAGTGTTCTGTAAATATCTGTTAGGCCAATTTGGATTATGGCATGTCTCTTTTTAGTTTTTGTCTTGCAACCTGTCCTTTGGTAAGAATGGGGAATTGAAGTCATCCATCATCATGGTGTGGGGGTCAAGATATGATTTAACTTATAGTAGTGGTTTTATTTTTATAAACTTGGGTGCGTAGATGTTAAGAATTCCAATATCCTCATAATGGATCTTTCCTTTGATGAGTATGCAGTATCTTTCCCTATTGCTATGATTAGTTTTGGCTTGAAGTCTATTTTGTCACGTATTAAAACGACTACATCGCCTTGCTTTCTAGGTTTGTTTGCTTGGAATATCTTTTTCCATCCGTTTAGCTAAGGTCATGTCTACCCTTAATGTTTAGATGTGTTTCTTGGATGCAGAAGAAAGATGGATCCTGTTATAGAATCCTTTCTGTTAGTCTTTTTATTTGCGAAATTGAGATCATTGATGTTGAGAATTATCAATGAACAATGTTTGTGGATTCCTATTATTTTGTTGCTGTGGTGTTGTACCCCCAACAACCTCAGATTTGCTGGCTTAATATCATTCATTCTTTGTGTTTTTTTGGGTATAGTTAGCCTCTTTAGTTTGAAGTTTTCCTTCTAGTTTTTCTTCTGTAGGGATAGATTTGTAGATAAAATTATTTGTAGATAAATTTAGTTGTATCTTGTAAGTCTTTAGTTTTGCTGATTGTAGTAGTCTGGATGGGCATCCGTGATGTCTTAGAGCTTACAGAACATCTGCCTAAGCCCTTCTGACTTTAGAGTCCCCATTGAGAAGTCAAGTGTTAGTCTTGTTAGTCTAACATGTCTGCCTTTATTTGTTATTTGATCTTTTTCCATTGAAGCTTTTAATATTCTTTCTTTTTTTCTATATGTTTAGTGTTTTGAATATTATATGCCAAAAGGACTTTCTTAATATTCTGGTCCAGTATATTTCCTGTTCTGTATGTTTCTTGTACTTGGATAAGTATTTTCTTCTTTAGGTTAGGGAAATTCTGTTCTGTGATTTTACTGAAAATATATTCTGTGTCATTGACCTGAGTTTCTTCTCCTTCCTCTATTCCTATTATTCATAGATTTGGTCTTTTTATAGTGTCTCAGATTTCCTGGGTATTTTGTGTCTGGATTTCTTTAAACTTCAAGTTTTCTTTGACTGAAGTATCCATTTTTTTTCTATCTTGTTTTCAATGCCTGAGATTCTCTCTTCCATCTCTTGTATTCTGTGGTTGGGGGGGCTGGAGTTTTCCCAGGGGATGCTGAGGGAGTAGGAGGCTGAGGCCAAGGGATGGAGGGGAGGGGTCAGAGGGTGTGGGAGGAAATCTGAGTGGTCTGCTGAGATGGGAGCAGAAGGAAGACTATTCTGATTATATTCACCTCCTCCCTCCATACCCCTTAGACCTAATACTCCTTCTCTGCCCACACTACTTTGCATATTAACTTTTATTTATTTGTTTATATCCATCAAGTCCAATTTGAGCTGCCCATATTCTCTGGAATATGTGGCAATCCCCTGGGGGCCTGGTTGAGCTATCAAGGACCACATCCTTTTAATGCTCCCTCCCCCAGCAGCTAGCAGCTGCCAATAGCTACTCAGTTAGTGGGGGCTTCCTGCCCATTTTCCTGTTCTGTGTTGGGATTTTTGTCTGGCTTGAGTTTCCTCAGGTCTTGTACATGCTGCTTCTACCAGCGGAAGTGTTGGGAGGGATTGATCAAGGCAATGAGGAAATAAAAGAAAGAATAAACAAACCTTCTATGGGAGCAGATTGTCTTTTAGTAAGAACAGTGATGGGGTGAGTTAACAGTCTTTCTGAGGGAACAGGGACCATGCATGTACTTGTAAAGCAGGGTGTTTGGGGTTTTAGGGGCGGAGGGAGTTTTTGGATTACGGTTTCATCTACAGTTCTGTCCTCTTGCAGTCTCCCAGCTGTAATTACCAACAGAGGTTGGAGTGGCCTTATCAGGAGGATGGATGTTCCTCTCTGGGGACAGTGTTGGGTATTCCTTAGTTTTAGGAGATCATACCATCCTATGTGTTTCCTTGTCAGGACTTTCCTGAGCCTAGAGGCAGCAGGTAGTATTGGCGCCTCTTATGTTAGGCTACATTGTTTCATTCTTCTTCTTCTTTTTTTATTTTTATTTTTTAATTTTTCACAGGATTTCTCTGTGTTACAGTCCTACCTGTTCTGGAACTAGCTCTTTTAGGCCAGGTTGACCTCAAACTTGCAGAAATCAACCTGCCTCTGTTTCCTGCCTGCCTGCTGGGATTAATGGTATGGGCCACCCCACTGCCCACTGTTTTGTTCTTTAACAGTTCTTTAAAGATGTTCTTTAACATCTTTTGCGGATGTCAGTAGCAAGTCAGCACTCTTGTCCTGTGTTGCTTAACTCACTTTAGCCTTTTGGGCCATTAGCCCTTTAATGCGTTCAACTGCACAAGAGCCCTATGTGTCTGGAAAACATTGTTTCAGTGCAGTCACCACCACCTCTGGCTCCTACAGTCTTTCTGCTCCTGTTCTGACATGACCTGAGCCTTGAGAGGACTGGGGTGTGATATCACTTTCTTACAGCACTGGTCGTCATGCTAGGACTACATGATGTTGTGTGATACCATACTGCTGAAAGAGGCTGTCTTACTTAGGGTTCTATTGCTGTGAAGAGACACCACGACCACAGCAACCTTAGAGGACTGGGGTGTGATATCACTTTCTTACAGCACTGGTCGTCATGCTAGGACTACAGAATGTTGTATGATACCGTGCTGCTGAAAGGGGCTGTCTTACTTAGGGTTCTATTGCTGTGAAGAGACACCACGACCACAGCAGCCTTACAAGAGAACATTTCATTGGGACTGCCTTACCTTTCAGAGGTTTAGTCCATTGTTATCATAGCAAGAAGCACAGTGGCACACGGGCAGACATGGTGCTGGAAAAGTAGCTGGGAGTTTTGCATCTGGATCTGAAAGCAACAGGAAGAGAGAGTGACACTGGGCCTGGATGGAACATCCGAAACTTCAGTGCCCGCCTCCAGTGACACACCTGCTCCAACAAGGCCACACCTCCTAATAGTGCCACTCCCTATGAGCCCGTGGGAGCCATTTTCATTCAAAGCACCTCAGGGGGCTAGTGGCTTATTAACATGAGGGAATTTGTGCTTAAATCCAGCATCCTTGACTACAGTTTAGTGGCTGTGCCCTTTGGATGCTGCCGCGTTTGATGTGGTTTTCTCAGCTGCCATTGCAATTTTTTTTTTCTGGTTGACTCTTCACACTCAAACTTTATTTATATTTTACTTTTTGCCAAATATAAATTGCCTGCTTAATTCATGGTAGAACAAATTTTTATATGCCTAAAGTTTAGTTTGGCCAATTTTCATTAATGTTTACTTTTTAAGACTTGTCTTCCTTGGGAGATAGTGCCAGAATGATAAGTACTGCCTTTGAGGATGTTTGTGGTACTCAGGAGGACTTATGTAATTGTTCCCTGCACTTCAATTAAATTAGAAACAAACTACAAACTGGATTTGGTACTGCAGATCCTGGGGAAGTGGATCCATGGGTTGACGATGCTCGGTGGAGTCAGTTGCTGCATGTGTGCTGTGCTGCCGTTTAGCTGGCAGTGATAGATGCTGTGTTGATATTGGAAAACTTTCTTTGGTGCTGCAGAGAGGTACAAAACCATGTGTGATTTGTATCCTTGCCCCATTCCTGGCAGCCAGGGCTATTCCTTTCCCTCGTCAGCTGATCTCCAGGCACTTTGCCTTCGCTGTTTGGAAAGATTTTTTGACAGATGTCAGAGATTCCCCCTCCCCCTTTCTAACTAAAGAGAAAATAAGAGCAGAACAGATATTGTTTGAGCTGTTAATCAAAAAATCAAGGTCAAAGTATCCATGGCAGGAGGTGGTGACATCCTGCCAAGCTGTGGTGACTTCTAGGCTGCCTTGTGGCCCGTCTTTAAACTTCACTTTGGTTTACCTCTCATAAGCTTTATGTATCCCTTCAAGTTTCCAAGCCCTAGAAAAGTGATAATCATATTCATTTGAAAAGCAATCCATGTGCAGTGCAAGGATGGCTTGTGTTTTGAGATTTCTGGTTGTGTTTTACCAGAACTTGTGATTCGCTTGGAAGCTCCTCCTTGGTGCAGCTCTTGTGTTCACCGAAGTGCGACTCGAGATGGTTTTCAAAGGTGAAGGACAAACGCGGTGACAATCAACTTTAGAAAATTTAAATGTTTCGCACCAGTTTTTCTTAGCTGGCTCTTGATCACACCGTCAGCGCATGCCATTTATTGGTTTAGTTGATTTGTTTTTAAGCAGTAGTTGATGGGTTTACTCATGACCCTTTCATTTAGTTTTCTCTGCTTGCTGCGTTACTCCAGGCTGCTGCCGTTTACACCAATGATGAGTGACATCCTGGGTCCAGAGTGTGTCCGTTCTGTGGTTGTAGAATTTTCATGGAGGTGCTTTTACAGTAAAAATGATGGAAGATTCTGAGTGGGCTTAATGTGGAATAAAATAAATTATTTCTTTTTATATCAAAAGTTCAAAGTCAAATCTTAGAAAATTGTATCACAGGAATCCATATTAGATATTAAAGTTGGTGCATACATTTAAGGATAAAGATGTTTCACCAATGTTGAGAAGAGTTTGTGCAGTCTTGTATGTGAATAGTTTCCTAGCCAGGCTGGACTGAGCCTGAGCCACAGGTCACACATGGACCTAGGCTCTGCTCCTTCCAATGATATGTCTTGTGCTGTGGCCTGTTCTTTGAAGCATAATTGCCTTAACCAAAAGATATGTGTCTTTATTAACTTTTTTCTTTGGTTTACTTTTTCTTGTACCCACATACTTCCAAGATCTAATACAGGTGAAATTTTTAACTTTTTTTTTTTTGGTTTGGTTATTAAATTGACCTCCCCTATTCCTACTTTTGTGCAAAACAGGCTTAATACTGACTGTGACAAGTACTTCACAAATAATCTGTCTTTGTGTATCTCAGGAGAAAGAAACTAGTATCTTTCCTATTAAGAGGTTTAGCTCAGAAGCCTGGCTTTCCAACGGCATTTCTTCATACTCTAAGAACCTTGTTAATAGCTGTGAGAGATAGACCTCTATACTCTTCAAGAAGGTTGCTTCTACTAATAGTGGAGAAGGCTGGCTGTTTTACATCTTGTGTGACGTGTTATTATCAAGAAGATCTTCGACATTTGAACAAATGACAAATACTGCCTTGCAGTTTTAGTTTGTTTTATTGTTATCAAACTTAGGCGTTCACAACTGTTAGCCTGGCCCAAAGATGGAGTCACTTAGGACACCAAAATGGATGACCTGTGTGGGACCCAGCCCCTCCTGCAAATGGAAACTGTATGGATGTTCTGAACTTCTGCTCAGAAGTCTGCTGACCTTATCCCAGCAGAACAGCTTGACTCCTGCCTCCTGCTGTCCTGACAGCCGAGCCTCCCTCACCCCTTGTACAGTTTGGCTTACCCCCACAGTCCCTTTCGCCTGCAACAGTTCCTTTTTCCTTTCCACTTTCTTGCCCAACTAAAACTACCCTATAAAACCCAAACTCCCTCTTTTGGGAGGACTGCTCTCCCCTCTTCCTGAGTGCCTTTGGTGGTCTGGTTCTCTCCCTAAGAACAATCAGTGCCCCAATGTCAGATCTGGCTACCTGTCCTCAGTAAACCAACTAAAAGGGCCAAATTAAAATGGAGTGCAGAGTGGCCATTTCAGTGTTTCTTTACTGCTCCCTGCTTCCAGCGGATCTCTTTATTTAACCCAGGACTGTGTAGCTCACACTGACCTTGGATTTGCAGCGATCCTCCCACCACCGTCTCCTAAATGTTGGGATCACTGGTGGGAGTCACCACATCCAGCTCTTTATGCTTTTTCAATTAAAAAATATTTGTTTCCAGTGCTCTACGCAAGAGTTCTTCTTGATTGTCAAAAGCCTGAGTCACCTGAAGTCAGAGCTTCAAGCTTTAATGCCTGCTGTGAATTCCCACGTATGGTCAGACTTACTGCGAACGCTCATCTTAGAAACCCCTGAGCTCCTCAGTCCAGTGGAACATTACTTAAAGATTCTGAATGAACAGGCCGCCAAGTAAGTGTGAACCCCCACTTCCTCCCCCTAGCAACCATCAACCAGTGTATCTGCTACTTGGTGTGGGAAGTTGCTTGAGTACATACGTAATTGGAAACATTTATAATCGTCTAAACTCAGGCAGTTCACAATCTAGGACCAAAGAATTACTTCCCCGGGTATCAGATGATAGAGGATGAAGCTCTCCTAAAGCCTGGTAGTAGTGCTTTATTAACTCCAAAGCAGGTGCCAAATGGCCCTTGTCCCCTTTTTCTAGATACCCAGGGGCAATTGTCTTTTTTCTTTAGAATCTGCAGGTGTCCTTTTAAGGGTGTAGTTTTATGTTGTGTCTCACAGGAAGCCGAGTTTACCTTTATTGTTATTAGGTAAATGACTCCATAGTTTTCTTTCTTGGTTTCACTATACAATTATGAATAAAATAAAAATGCTTTGTTAGTCCTTGGAAGTTAAGGAATGTCCCCATAAATATTCAGTGGCAGAGCTGGAATTAGAACCATGTTTTCCTGAGTTCCAGTCTGTTGGTATTTAATCATGCTACAAAATTGATAACTGGTCTAATTAATATGCTTCAATATACGTATCTGCATTTTTCATATTTTAGAGTTGGGGATAAAACTGAATTATTCAAAGACCTCTCTGACTTCCCTTTAATAAAAAAGAGGAAAGATGAAATTCAAGAAGTTACTCAGAGTATCCAAATGCATTTACAAGAATTACGAAAAATACTAAAACTTCCTTCGTTACAATATGTGACGGTATCAGGACAAGAGGTAATGTCAAGCATTTTCATTTCATAGCAGTTTGCCTGGAGTAGAAAAGCTCTTTCGTAATATAAAGTAAAATCTGTGGATAGGTTGTTATAAGCAGCAGCGCAGAAAATCTACCCAACTAGACCCATTCATGCGCACAAAGATTTATTGCTATTCAAACTGCCAAGGTCAGAGAATGGCAAGATGGTGGAAAAGCAAGCAGATTTTATAAGTCAGTCAGTGGGGTGGGGGTCTGAGCTGATGCAGGCTGCCAAGGCTGATCCAGAACTATGTGCCTTGCTGGAAGTGGGTGGTGTTTGGGGGAAGGGGAAGGAAAGTTCCTGGAGGATCAAGGGCATCTTTGGGGAACAGAAACCTTTAGGCTTGTTTACCTGACCAGAGCCCATCTGTGTAGGGCAATGCCACCAGCACTACCATTGGGGGAAAAGGCTTTGAACCTGACAGCTGTAAATATCTTATTAAAAACCTTCTGTCTTTTCCCTTGGAAATACGCCATAATAACCCATTTTGACAAGAAATTATAATAATGTTTTTTAATCTTTAAATAAATTCAAGTAACTTAATGTTACATGTACCCTGTTACCTGTTGAAGATACATTACAAAAGATCTTAGTTATTATTAGCACGGTCTAGGTCCCGGGCAGAGAAGCTAGTCTTGGCCTCTGCCTCACAGAGGAAATGGTGCTGAGTAGACACCTATACTGATTGAATCTCACAGGGTTAACTGGCAGCACTTCTCCCAATCTTATTTAGAGTGGAAATGCACATTAATGTAGCCATGCATAGATCTCATTGCTCTTTGCAATATAGGTTAGGATGTATGCTTGTCCTTTTAAAAATGATTTGTTTATTTCATGTGCATTGGTTTGCCTGTATGGGGGTGTAAGATCCCTTGGAACTAGAGTTACAGATAGTAGTGAGTCTGGGTCTTGTGGGTGCTGGGACTTGAACCTGGATTCTCTTAATGAACAGCCAGTGCTCTTAACTGCCTAGCAATCTCTCCAGCCCAAGGGCGTATACTTGTCTTTAAAGTTGGTATTAGTATCTGAACAAGAACTGTTAAGAGAGAAATGCTTTAAAAATGAAGTCGTAACTTTCAAGCCTGCTCCGCACCTTGAGGCTCATTCCTACTATGTGTGTTTATATTACTGTGAAGATCCTCATTAAAGAAATTTCAGACATTTTACTTTGTTAAAATATCAATTTAATAAACTTAGGGATAATTTCTTCAGGGTGAACATTCTATTTAAAATTTAAAAAATAGATTTCTTTTTTCCTTTGGAGAGAAAGCTCTGCTACAGGGAGCCCACCTGAACAGCCTGGTTACAACATTTTTACATATATATCTTTTTTCATTTTACATACCAATTCCAGTTCCTACCTCTTCCCCTCCTCCCATTCTCCCCACTTCCCCGGAGAGGGTAAGGCACTTTGCTCCTAGGAAGGACCAAGGCCCTCCCCACTATTTCCAGGCCGAACAAGAGAATGGGTACCAAAAAGACAGTACAAGCAACAGGGACAAATCCTGGTGCCACTGCCAGTGACCTCTCAGTCTGCCCCAGCCATACAACTGTCACCCACATTCAGAGGGTTTAGCTTGTCCTATGCTGATTCTTTCCTTGTCTGGCCAGAGTTTGTGAGCTTCCATTAGTTCAGGTAAACTGTTTCAGTGGGTGTCCTCATCATGGTCTTGATGTCTTTACTCTTATTCTCACTCCTCCCACTCTTCAGTTGGATTTTGGGAGCTCAGCCCAGTGCTCTGCAGCAGGTCTCTGCCCCTGTCTCCATCAGTTGCTGGATGGAGGTTTTGTGGTGATATTTAAGATATTCATCAGTCTGACTACAGGGCAAAGCCAGTTCGAGCACCCTTTCCACTATTGCTTAGGGTCTTAGCTGGGGTCATCCTTGTGGATTCCTGGGAATTTCTCTAGTGCCAGATTTTTTGCTAGTCCCATAATGACTCCCTCAAGCTACAACATTTTCAAATCACATATCTTAATATTTGCATTGCTTTGTGTATTTTAGTGAAAGATTTTCAATTATATAGTTATTTGAAGTAAGAAAGCAAAATTAACAATAGTGTGCTTATCAGATTGCTCAAGACCATGTACATTTAATAACCACTGACGTAAGTTAGCCTGTTCATCTTCTGACTAAAGTTCCAAGGATGTTATACTCAGCAGACATCTCACAAAGCCTGTTTCACTCAGAGATCTGCATGAATATTTTTGAGTATTTAAACAGACCTTGAATATTATATCTCTTGGTTCCACCATGTGCTTATGAGTCTGGTAAATTACATGTAACTTAATACCACTATTCTGGTTCACTGGTGAAATCCAAGTGGTCACAATTGTTCTAATACAATTGCTAACAGTGTATAGTAGGAGTGGCTTGCGGGTGTTACGGTAGGAAAGCTGAGTCTAAGTGCCAGTTTGACCAATTACATGTCACATGACTCCTGTGTTGTGAGAATATTGGGAGGAACGTACACATGAAATACATGAGCATACCTTTTATCATGCCATTATTCACTAATGTTATTCATGAGCAGGGAGAAAAGCTACTGTTCAATGTGATTTTATATTCTCCTGTTTCTATATATTTCTGTGTACATGGCCCTTGTAATAACTAAAAATAAAGAAAAAGCTTGTTGACACAGACCACACATAATATGAATCGTGTTACTGAGAGTGGACAAATAAATGTGCCAGACTGCTAAGCTAGTGTTTTGACAACATTCTTTTCCAGCTCTGCTCCTGGGTTTTATATACTCATTAGCACACTAAGCCTTGTTATATGCTGCTTCCTTAAGTATTGGTCTGCAAGAAAGTTGTGAAAGAAGAAATTGGTAACTTTACATGACTTACTGCGATGGTGGTCATATTGTATGACAGCAGTGAACTATCTCTTAACCTGGGCCAATATGGATGTGGGGTGATGTTCAGATTTGAGGCAGCACTGATAGTATTATTATTCTTAATGGAAAAGGGAGAAAATACTGGGAATACTCCTTAGGAAAAATTTGTTCATTCAAAGCATATAGCTCATCCAAATAAGTGTTTTGTATGTGTCCTGTCTTAGTTAGGGTTTCTATTGCTGTGAAGAGACACCATCGCCATAACAAGTCTCATAAAGTAAAACATTTAATTGGGGTGACTCACTTGCAGTTTCAGAAGTTCAGTCCATTGTCATCATGAAGGGGAACATGGCTGCATGCAGGCAAATGTGATGCTGGAGCTGAGATGTGATCTTACCGGCAACAAGAAGTCGACTGTCTGTCACACTGAGGGAAGCCTGAGCAAAGACACCTCAAAGCCTGCCCTCAGTGACACACTTCCTCCAACAAGGCCACACCTTATAGTGCCACTGGCCTTGGGGCCTATTTTCTTTCAAACCATCACAGGTCCGAAGGGAAAAACCCCAAGCATCCCAAAAAAGGGCAGGCATTTTCTCAATTAGTGATCAATGGGGGAGGGCCCAGCCCATTGTGAATGGCACCTTCCTTGACTAGTGGTCTTAGTTCTATAAGAAAGCAGATTGAGCAAGCTAGGGAAAGTAAGCCAGTAAGCAACCCCCCCCCCCATGAACTCTGAATCAGCTCCTGCCTCCAGGATCCTGCCCTGTTTGAGTTCCTCCAAATAAACCCTTTCCTTCCCAGCTTGCTTTTGGGTGATGGTGTTTCATCCCAGCAATTGGAACCTTAATGAAGACACTTCTGTCTATAAACAAAATAACACAAGCAAAGGGTGGGAAAGACTTTCAGCAAACCTGGCAGTGATGCTAGCCTAGGCTGCTGTAACATAGCTTGAGTGATACTGGCTGATATTTAACCCAGACAGAAGTAGGTCCTGGAGAGGAATAGGAGAAAGTACTAGACTGAAGGCAGAATTCTTGTGCTAACTTCTGGGAGGTGGTATTGGGAATGCAGAGCAGGGCATTGCTGTGAGAACTTGCAGAACTTTCTAGAACAGACACGTTTTTTTTCCAGTGGTTTTTCTTTAGCAGTAAAACTCATAAACAAAGGGCCTGCCTGCTCGTTCTTAGGATGTTTGGAAAAGGAGATAACTGGAAAGACCATTTCCTCTGCTAAGGCTGGTGCACCAGAGCACAGTGTGCCGCTGTGCTGAGAAACTTAGACTGAAACCCGGGGACCACACGCCAGCCAGCAGGAGGTCCAGGGGGCTTTCCTGGCTCCTGCTGCACCTCCCATTCTCCATGGCTGTGAGTGGATAGCACGCTGCCGGTCCCTAGAGTGGACCTTTGATAGCTGCACAGTGATTTTCAGGGTACACCTTGCTTTTATGGGCTTTTCAAAATGTTCGCCATCCTTCACCAACTCCCATGGGTTGGGAGCTTTTCTTCCTGTAGCCTTGAAATTTGATATTTCACATTGGCATAGCTCGCTCAGAATTGTTTCATAAAATGCCAGTATGCCTTCACAGTGCATTTTTGAGCTGAAGAATTATTTAGTTTAGTTAGTAATTTTATTTTTTCCATCAATAATATATCTAAATTTTGGCTTGTTTCCACTTAACCTTTTATAACTGTAGGAACATTTTTAGGCTGTTACTTCTCAACAGACTTGGGTATAGGAGATTTGAAATTGTATTAATCAATTTCTATATATGAAGGTACTATTAGTTTCAGAATTTTGTTTGGCATGGAAATTAATAAATACTAACCATTAACGTAAAAGCATTTCTTTTAGTGTAAAAATGAATCAAAGACATGACAAATGCAAAGTTTACGTATATCATAAAACAGACAAATGAAAAACACATTTCACATATCACAGGATAATTAATCCAAGAGGCAATAGTTCTTATTGTTTATAGTATAGGTTTTTGAAAGTGTATCTGAACAAGCCACAGGTGGTTGTATGTGTGTATGTGTATGCGTGCACACACATGTGTGTATACAAAGATTTGAGCACACTGAAAGGACACACCTCTGAATAGTGCTTCAGATGAGGTGTGGTAGAAGTTGACTTCCTTCACTTCTGTCTTATGTCAGAGAAGTTTGCTGACAGAGCACAGTGGGATATATGAAGGTAGTCTTCCTGGAGGCTCAGGGAATATTGCAGAAGAGTGAGAGGAAAGCACATGAAAGCTATACGGAAAGAACAGATTGCTATCTTCTGGGTGCTCAGCAGCCTGCCATGGATGCATGTGTGGCTCATAAGGCCCCGATCCTCCTTACTGAATGATTTGCAGTTGATGACCTCTTGCAGGAGGAACAGCCATTGCCTTCAGTTGTGTATCAGACAGCAAGCCCATTCTGCTCCAAAGGGTAGCTCCAAACATGTGGCAGACAGCAGGATCCCTGAGGTGTGCTGGCCAGTCATTCTAGCTGAAACGAAGAATGTCAGGTTTAGTGAGAGACCCACCCTGTCTCAGGGAAGTAGGACAGAAAGTGTGATAGGGCAGAACACCCAACCAGTGTCCTCCTCCAGCCTCCACAGTTGTAAGTATGGGCATATGTGTGCATGCACCCCCACCCCCACACACTTTTATCAAACTTAATCTTACTGAGTAACGAATTCTTAAGATACATGGATAGTAATGAATGAAAGATGTTATTAGAAAACATCCAAACTCTCCCAAGAATAATACTGGGTTTATTTTGAATGTGTAGAATAATGTTTATTAAATTGTCATACACAGTTTCCAAGAAGCCTTATGATACACCGTGGGTGGCTGCCCATTTAAATATCTCACTGTTCATTTGCATTTATTTTAGTTTATGATTGAAATAAAGAACTCGGCTGTATCTTGCATCCCAGCTGATTGGGTGAAGGTTGGAAGGTAAGTTTAAGGCATTTTTTTAGCTCAAGTGTGAATATGACACGTGTATCTGAGATACTAGGCCAGTGCCAGCCACATGCCCGAAGAAAGAGTACTTTTTCTCCCTTGATTTTCTTATGAATTGGAACCAAAGAGATGATTGTCTTTAACTGTTTTTGTCATTTATTTAAAAATATTTTTGAAGACCATATTTATAATACAGCAGCTGGAAGATGGATGTGGTGGTTTGAGCTTTTTGATGAATGCTGTACCTGACATTTCTTTTAAGAAGCTGAAATCTCATTTTCTACCTCACTGAGCTTTGTGGTTCTGTATTCTCAGTGTTTTCCTTGGCACGTAGTTAAAATAGTTACTTCTTTTTGTAACTTATATCATGACATGATTAATGTGAATGAAAACTATATCAGAGAAGCACATTTTGTCCTTGGTTGGCATCCGTCCCTTGGAGGGACCTGTTCAGAAGTATGAACTTTTGACTGTAGAGTGCTGCTTATTTCTTATGTTCTTCCTTCATCCGTGTGACTGGTCATGGAAATATTAACATTTGCCCAAGGTAATACTAGAGAGACTTCTGACTGGTGATGGAATGAAGGAATTCTTACATTAAGGATAAGGGAAATTTTGACATACCGACAAAATGACTGGTAGTTTCTCATGTTAGTTAAATAATGTAACCATTATCCATTGCCATGGCAACAGCTACTTTAAGCATAAACATGGGTTTCTTGAATTCAGACACCTTGTTTTCCCTTATATCCCTGAAGCTGTAGATGTGAGTAGTGTTGAAGTAGAGGATATTTTTCATCTTTGGAGCATCCTTCCCTGTATTGACTTTGTCCTATAGTACAAAGAATGAAAATGCACTTTATAAAAAGACATTACTAATACCCATATTGCTCTGTAGAACAGTAACTAAGGTGTCTGACTAAATGACTCTAGAAGAAAGAGTTGCAGTAAAACGTTTGCCTAGAATTCTAGAACATGTAATCGAGGAACAAGCAAGGCAAAAAATCAATGCCAACATCTTCTAAACATGCAAGAATAAAATTCCAATGTGTAAATAAGACATTTTGGTGAGGACTTGTACCATTTAGTCTGCTGTTTGACTGCCAGAGTCTTGATACAAGAGCATCATCAGCTAGACTTTGAGTATCCAGTAGCTAAGTTAAAGGTAACTCCGGCAGCATGATGTAGGACTTGGGGAGCAAAGACTGGGGTTCATGTGGCCTTGGGGAGCTCCTCTAAGCCCTCGTCCTCTGATAGCTGTGCCCAGAAGCAGCACTCACACCTTGGATCCCCGTAAAGGTGCTCTGCTAAACACTAAACTCAGCCGTGCCTGTGATAGGGGCACTCTTACAGCCCTGGCCTGAAGGACTGTCTCTTTACATTCTGAATTCATGCACTGATCTTCTTTGTGATGCATCATGTTTTTATTTTTGTACTAAATTATACTGAACAGAAAATTATGAAATCTCAAGAGTAATATGACCTCCACCAGCGTGTCCACTTTTCTTTCTCAACATCTTTTTTTAACTGCATTTACTTCCGCTGTTTTTAAGCAATCATTTTTATTTAGCATAACAGAAAGAATAAAAAGCCTTTGCCAGTGAAGTAAGCTTCAGCTCTGACTTTGTCATTTTTTTGTGATTTTAATACTATTTTAAAAGCTTCCTGAACAGAGTCCTATTAGAGTCAAGCTCAGGACCATAATTAAAGAATGCTCTCTGTTTACAGATGTTTATGTTCAAGGCTCATCAGTGAATAATAACTGCTTTAATCTTCTGAAATGATGGCAGCACTGATTCTTATAACCTTGATTTCCTATTTGTTGTTGTTTTTTTTTCCCTCCTCTTGTAGCACAAAAGCTGTGAGCCGCTTTCACCCTCCTTTTATTGTAGAAAACTACAGACGTCTGAATCAGCTCCGGGAGCAGCTAGTCCTTGACTGCAACGTGGAATGGCTTGCTTTTCTAGAGTAAGTTCGCAGCAAACAATGCGCTCTGAATCTATGCTCTGAGAAATAGACCAGAAATTCCTTTCCACACCTAAAAAATGGAGACTGCCACTGTGACCTGCTAGAAGATGGCGGGGAACTATGTTCTTGGATTTTATTTTCAGTTCATTGGGACATAAGCTCATTGTACTCTAATGAGAGAGATCCAATATACTTATTATGGCGGTATCAATATTTTATGGCTAATGGTGCTTGGTAGAGAGCCATTTTCTAAAATTCCTCCTTGGAATCTACCTTTTTTACCTTGTCTTTCTGCAGTGGATATGTAAGGGTTAGTTGCTTTGATTTTCTTATCTTTGCTTATTCTTTATTTATTATTTTATTATATTTGCTTATTATTCCTGAAATTTTAATATATTGTGTATTTTCCTCTAGGTTTTTATTTTTTAAAAAAGTGGAAGGATCATCTTTGTACTCTCATCTAGATTTAGCAAATATTAAACTTTTGCTTCATTTGATTTTATATATATATGAAAATATATATACATACATTTTTTGTTCCAGAATTTGGAAGTTTTTCATAATATTTTATTCATTTATCATTTATGCATGCTTAGGCATGCATCTTCTGAAAATAACAGCACCCTAGCAAGGAATCTTAGCACCATTATTACATCTAGGAAAATTTAACTTTAAGGATATATTTAATGCATGCATGCATGCATGTGATACACATACATACATACAAATACTCATATGCATAAAATAAAAATAAATCTTTCTGAAAAATGAATATATTTAAGTTTCCCCAGAGCTCCCTGTCCCATTTTTTAAAGGAAGGATCTAATTAACTTTTATACATTGCATTTGGTCATGGTTCTTTATTCAGTTTTAATCTAGAATAATCTGCCATGCTTTTCATTTTTAAGACGCAGAATTTCTTTTGGAAGAGTCCTAGCTCTTGTCTTAAAGAATGGCTCACACTCTGGATTGTTTGACAGTGTTAGGCACCAGTTTGCTGCTGTGCGCCAGCTCGTGGGGAAACAGTGGTGTGTTTGTAGTTTGCTGTTCCCTGCCTTGTAAGTACTCCCAGCCCAGCTTATTTCCAGCGACTACTCTGAAGCTGGGAGATGTGCGTTGACTTCCACACAACTGTGAGATTTTAGAGGTAGTCTCTCGCTCCTCCTCTCTGAGCCCTGTGGCATTAAATAGCATCACTGCACACAATTTACAAGTGAATAAAGCAAGGTGCATGTTAAGAACTCAGTTCTCACAGCAAGAGGGAGGATTGGTCCATGGGTAGTGCCGGACTGTCATGTACTCAAGCATGGGCCTTGACCCATCAGGGTCCAACTGATCGAGGGCCATAAGCACTGTGTGTTTGTGATTTGCACAAACTCTTACACTATTAGTAGAATTAATTTCACTTATTTAATGAACTTTAATTCAGGGGAAATGGGCTAATTAATTAGTACATTCTGCCTTCTCAGATAAATATGTATAAACCATACTGTGAATACAATTCTTAGTTTACAAATAATAATAAAATAAACTTGCATGAAAATATCATTAATAGGCCAGACAGGGGTGATGCACGCCTTTAATTCCAACACTTGGAGGCAGAGGCAGGTGAATCTCTGAGCTTGAGGCCAGCCTGGTCTATAGTGCAAGTTCCATAACAGCCAGGGCTATACATTTTAACCCTGTCTTGATAACGAAAGGAAGGAAGGAAGGAAGAAAAGCTTAATAGAGTACTTTTAATAATAAAACAAATCAGAAAATAGAGGGCTTTTCTAAAAGTAAGATAATGTTATGTAGGAAGAACTGAGCATTATAGTAATGTCCCCTGATGCCCTTTATAAGTTGGGAAGTACTGTAGAACCGTAAGTAGCAAATAGACTGACCCTCAGTACTTCTGAACTCCACATTGTATTATTACATAAATCTGCCAAGAAATGTATTCAGTGTGACTTCTCTCTCTGTCTTCCTCCCCGGTTTGTGTAAGGAAACCTGAGTTACATTATGATTTTATGAAAATAGGCAGGCAATTTGCTTCTGTTTTTTTCCTAGCTATGTACAGAATTAACAACAGTGGTAATAGAACCTTGCAGAATATCATTGTTAAGTGGAGTCATAATTTAGAATTGAAGCAGTGGTCTATGAGAGATTGGGCTGGGCATGGGATAGGCTGTGGATTGTACCCCAGCACTGTTAAAACCAGAAAACAAAACAAACCAAAAATGTGGTTTGAGTCTGGGCTCAGCTGGTCACAGTTGTATGAGCCTGGGGTGGTTACTTTGTTCCTCTGAACTTCCTTTGTGAAGTTTAGGTAAGCAGCTCTGTCGTGAGGGTGGCAAGGCAGCGATATGAGGAGTGATTTCCTTCAGCATTTCTCTTGGACCTTCTGGATACTTAGTTGTCATTGCTTTTCCTCAGACTCTGACTTTAGAGAACCTATGACTGCCTATTTTTGAATGCTTTTAATTGAGCAGAACCCAGTTTCTCTCAGATGACTATCTACTCTAAAAATTTAAGCTTAGGTACATATTCTCTCTTTACTTAGATGATATTTTGTTCTGAGCATTTAAAAATTAAGCCTTAGCTGGGTGGTGGGGGCACACACCTTTAATCCTAGAACTTAGAATGCAGAGGCAGGTGCATCTCTGTGAGTTCGAGGCCAACCTAGTCTACAAGAGCTAGTTTCTGGACAGGCTCTAAAGCTACAGAGAAACCCTGTCTCTGTTGTGCCCAGATCACGACCACCAGAGAAACCCAGACTGTAATAAGCAAGGTTAATTCAGCACAATACAAACAAGTTTGGAACTCATCTCCATCCCCGTTACAACAAGGTAGAGAGGAGTTGTATCTCCTCTGTGGGGTAAGCCTTTAAAGGCATAACTACAAAGAGAATCTTTGAAGATGCTTTGGCACGGGTGCAAGGACTTTTGCTCCCTCACATTTTGTTAAGTAAGCTTTTTTTTTCTTGTTTTTAGAGAGGTCACTGTTCTTGAGTTAGGCCATCTTTATCAGCCTGTACCAGGTGGCTGGCTGGGTTGAGCTAAGTGACCTTGTGCTCAGAATATCCTGGGTGGGAGAGGGGAAGGCCACTATCTTCCTGGGAAACATTCTGCTAAGAAATTTTTTCTTGCTTCTTTGAGAATAAGGGATGAGGGTCCCACAGTCTCGAAAAAACAAACAAACAAAATAAGTCTTGGGTTCTTTTGTAGTATTTTTTTCTTATTGTTTTATATATTTATTTTGAGACAGGACGTGAATGTCTGTGAGGTTGAGGGTGAACTTGAACTTGTGATCCTCAGTAGTTTCCTGAGTGCTGAATTGTCATATTATGCCATTATGTCTAGCCAATTATGCTTATTTTCAATACCCACAATTTATCATTATATATAAATGTCCATAGTTTGTACAGTTTTGCACATATTGGAATAAAATATTATGATGAGATAATGGAATGATATAGGTAAAAAGAGATTTAAAAAAACCCAACTCTAGAAACATTCCTATTCTCTTTGTGAATAAATATTTTAATAAAAGCCTTGATATTTTTCATCACCAAATATTAATAAGTTATCTGAAGAAGTTCTTATGTCTGTTGCAATGCCTATTCTTTGTTGGGGGTGTGGACTCTATTTAGGGTTCTAACGCTGTCTTAGTTGGAGTTTCTATTGCTGGGAAGAGACACCATGTCCATAGCAACTCTTAAAAAGGAAGACATTTAATTTAGGCTGGCTTACAGTTCAGAGGTTTAGTCCATTATTGGCTTGGTGCACAGCATGGCAGCTTGCAAGCCGACATGGTGGTGAAGAGGAACCTGAGAGTTCAACATCCTGAGTCACAGGCAATAAGAAGTAAACTATGTATGGGGTGTAGCTTGAACATATATGAGACCCCAAAACCTGACTCCACAGTGACACACTTCTTCCAACAAAACCATGCCTACTACAACAAGGCTTATCTCTTAATAGTACCACTCCCTATGGACCAAGCACTCAAACACATGAGTCTGTGGGGACCATACCTATTCAAATGATCACAAAAGCTCACTCAGTCAGACAGACCGTTCTACCAGTTCCCTGGGAGACACATGAGAGTGTTGGCCAGGGTTGGCTGTTGCTGTGAGGAAAAGTGCTTTGGGAATATGGCCCACCTGAGGAGTTCTCAATGCTGTGGAAGGAAGGAGACTGAGACTGAATTCTGTTTTGAAATTCCTTTCCTGAAGGGATATGTCACAGTCAGATAGAATGTGACTATAGCATATATAGTTATATATGTAATTTACTATGTCTGTATCATTATACAAAAACTGTTCTTTAGGCTTATATAATTGTCTCAAACAAAGTGGGTGAAGACTCAATAGCAGCCATTTTACCCTGGAAGGTAGTTCCATGCACTGTCCCTCTCCCGTGCTTGTGAGATACATTTGCTCATTTCATTTGTGCTTGTGATGCTAGTAGACGGATTGCTTGTTGCCCAGGTGTCATAGGTCGAGACATCAGCCCGCTCATCTTGTTCTGTTTCTGTAGGAATTTTGGTGAGCATTACCATGCGTTGTGTAAGGCCGTGAATCACCTAGCAACTGTTGACTGCATTTTCTCCCTGGCCAAGGTCGCGAAGCAAGGAAATTACTGCAGGTAACAGCGTTTTTTCATACCCGCCAATTATCATGGTTTCAGACAAAATGGGAGGATCTGATTAATTTGATGATTGCTATTATGAAATATTGTGGTTGTTCAGATGTGTTATCCTCTTGTTAAATCCAGATACCACTCCCTGTTCTCTGAGTTGAATGTGGATGACGGCATAACTCTAGAGTAAATGTTAGTTACACTTGGTCCTTTAAGTTTGTGTCAAGTTATAAGATGAAATTAGGGGACCCCTTTGCTCTTAGAGACTTTATGGCATATTTCCCCTCAATTTTAAAAACTACAGTTATAAAAGGTTGCCTATAAACAAGGGACCAGGAAGATGGGGTTCTGCTTGGTTGCTGTGAGCTCTTCTGAGCCTCCTGGATTCATGTCACTGTTCTTCAGTGGCCTCTGAGCATTCCATCATTCCCCGGTCTCCTTTTTATAAAGGACACTAGGATTAAATCAGTCTGACTCTAAATAGTAATTCTATCTTCTCAATACCTTGTCTTTCAAAAGCATATTTAAACGAAGCTACATATTTCAGAAAAATGAAGAGACTCTTTAGCTGTCTGGTTTATTGTGAGGACTAAAAAGTCTCAGAGGCTGCTGCCTGGCCGTGCCTGTGGCCTGAAGTTCCTAGTGGACAGTCTCGCTGTCCTTACTTCTTTCAAATTGGGGTTTCTTCTTTGTATTGTGTCAAGTTTTAAAAATATATATTTAAGTGTCCTATGATCTCCAGTATTAAAGTGAGGTTGTTTAATGTGCAACATTTCTTTGTGAGAGACGTTTGGAGGAATTGAGTATATAAGCTATGTTCTCTGAATGTGATATTTTATTTTACTGTACCATTGTGATAAGTATATCTACATTATTGGTATAGTAGTCATGTTTAATAGATTCTGTGCATCTCAGTTACTACATTGCTCTTTATCATACCAAAGGGATCCCAAACATACACAGTGTTGACATTGTGCAGCTGAATCTTCACTGAAGCAAACAAGGGAAATTTATATCCTATTTATCATGTATTATTATAAAAACTTAGACTCTGCATTCCCTTATACATTTATGGTGTCAGAAGGAGTTCTTTTATACTTCATCTGTGAAGTGAGCTTTTCCTGATAGTCTGTTTCTGAATGAAGCAGAGGCCTTAAGTGTGTGTTTATCCACACTCTTCCTAGTGGAGATCGAGGGTGCTCTCCTTTTCCTCATCCCTCTTTAAGGCACCTTCAGGTATTTGCTGCTGCTGGAACTGCCATCGTGAAAAAGGGACACAAAGATAGTATGAGGTTTGATTGCACCAAGTTAAGATTCTCCTCAGTGTGTAAGATGGGCAAATTGTTTTTCCTTCTGTTAATTTTCAACCTTGTACAGTTTCTCTGTCTATAAATAGACATAGCAAATTTAAAGTCTTTATTGGGTCAGGTATCTGATGCACTGGTGGATCTGTTTGTGTTGTCATTTCTGCTTGTCTTTTCTGTCTTCTTGACAGCTGGTGATTTTAATCATCACAAACAAATGGTTTGTGTTGGGCCTCTTAAGTATTTTTTGGACCAACAAACCACTCCATCGATGCAATGATCCAAATCAGATCTAATTAGGAAAAGCCCAGGCTAAATGGATGCCAGCACTCCCAGGTGGCCCCTCAGGAAATCGCAGAGAGGGAAACCGGAAAACCAGGAGGCCACGTGTTTGCTCTCTGGGGGGCAGTTTAAATAGCCTGTGGGAGTGGTCTTGACCTTCCCTGGAGAGGAGTCACCATTTGCCAGGCTTTCTCCGAGGTGGAGTTTGGACTGAGGCAACTCCCAGGGAAGGGAGCTTTGAAATGGAACTTTCCACCCAACATTTCAAGATGGGTGCCAGGGGGCTGGGGTGAAGCCCCCATCCAAATAGTACCCATTCTGGAGTGGTTTTTCATCCAATAGGCATCACAGGACACTTCCAGTCTAGTATCACTGTTCCAGATCAGGATTAAGGTGATGGAGAGGTACCTACCCTCCTCCCAGCTCTACTCTGAGGCCTAGGACAGTTCTTCATGGCTCCTCCAGGTCACAGCTGTCCCATGAGTTTATCTTCCCTTGTACTCTTAGATACCTCTCAGCATGTCATGGTGGCCCATCTCCTGGGCCTCCGTCCTCCCCAGTCCTGCCTGCTAAGGGCATGTTAGTTATCTGGCGCTTCTGGATGGTTGTCTTCTACACTTCATCCAGTTCTTTTCTTTGTCCTTAGTCCAAGGATTGTTCTAGATTATTGAGTCCATCTATAAGCATTTCAGGAAACATTTTAAATGCTAAAAAAAATTTCCAAATTATGCACTATGTATTTTATGTTAGAAAAAATCCACTGGAGTTTGGGGGAACTACATAATCTTATATACTTTTGACAGTGAATTACATCAGTCTCTTTGGCAGAAAATTAAAGTGGATATAAATTGCCATGAAGCAGGAAACTTGTATTTAAACTGCATTTTAAATTTATGTTTCTGAGAGGTACACTTTTTTTTTCAGTTCTCAGCTTTTTACGATGTTAGTGCATGTGAGCCATGATCCTTGGTTCTAACTGACTACTTGGTTTCACAGTTGGGATCTTTTCTTACCATGCTGTTAAGGTGTTCTCTTTGACTGTCCTGTAGCCTTTGGGTCCTTTGGTCCTTTCTGCCTCATTTTTGTATTATGTTTACTTGTTTCACTGACATCATTTATATTCTATTCCCCTGGGACAGTTAAAAGAGAAAGCTGCAGTTCAAAAATATATAATATATACCTAGATTTCCTCAGTCCTTCCCATCACAGCCCTGCAATATTGCCTAGTGCCCTGCCTGTCCTCCCTGCTGTAGCTGCTCTGTCGTGCAATAGCATCTCAGGACTGTGACTTTTCCTTTGCTTCTTACCCTCCTAAGAAGTGTTTTGTCATTATATAATTTTGATAGCGACAGGATAAGTCATTGTCGATTTTCAAGCAGAAGAAAACACTGTTTGGCTCTACAGCAGAAATCTCAGAGAAGTCACCTCAGTCTCATAAAGACTGCGCCGTCTTAACTTGGTAGAGCACCTTCGATTTGATTTTAAACTTTATATCTCTTATGAGAAACCCAGAAGTGCCTTCCTAAAATCCTGTATTATACTCTAAACCCCTAAACTATTCTTTTCTTGTGCTTCTAGATGCCCCTTTGTTCTGATTCCTTCTCTGCTGCTGTGATAAAACACTCTGATTCTACACAGCTTGGGGAGGAGAGGGTTGTTTGGCTTACACTTCCAGGTCACAGTACTTCTCTGTGGGACATCGGGGCAGGAACTGAAGCAGAACCCTTGAAGGAATGCTGCCTACTGGCTCTCTCTCCTCATGCTCAGCTGAGCTTTCTTATGCAGCTCAGAACCCCTTCCTTGGGATGGTACTGCCCACATGGGCTGGCCCTCGCATATCAATCACCAGTCAAATCAATCTCTTACAGACATGAGTGCAGGCTAGTCAGATTGACCAGAAGTTTGAAGACTAAGAATAAATTTGGTTTGAATAAAATTTGGTTTGCCATGCTTACTAGATTATAGATTAGTGATGGAGCACTTCCTAACATGAGTGGGGTCATGGCCTCAATCCCAGAAAGTTTCTACTACTACTACTATTACTACTGATGATGATGATGATGATGATATTATTATTGTTATTAAAGTTGTTCTGAGGTTGATTTTACTTCTTTAAAGTTACCTTTAAAATACATTTCTAAAAATAAAAACAAGGATCCATTAGATCCAGGTGGTAGACAGTAGAGTATCTATTTTATGTGTGATGATTATTTAAATAATCTATTGAGTTACAGTAGTTGTGAGATGCTGGATTGAAATATGACTCTGTTTTTCAAATAAAGCACAATGAGTGCAGTGTGTCCATGAGTCTCACTGTGCAGATGAAGGCTAGGAAGGGAGACACCAAACAGATTTCAGTGTTGACTCCTGAGGCTTTGATAAGTAGAATAAAGCTGGATTTAAAATAGATAAGAAGGGCTGGGAAGAGGGATCAGTGTTTGGGAGCACAGGGTGACCTTACAGAGGACCTGGGTTCAATTCCCAGCACCTATGTGGCAGCTCACAACTGTAAAATGATAGTTTCTGTCTCGCCCAGTCCTCCAGCTGTTCAGTCCCTAATAAACATACAGAGGCTTATATTAATTATAAACTGTTTGGCCTATTGCTCAGGTTTATTACTAACTAGCTCTTACAACCTATATTAACCCATAATTCTTTTTGTTTGTTTGTTTGTTTTTTGAGGCAGAGTTTCTCTGTATACAGTCCTGGCTGTGCTGAAACACACTTAATAGACCAGGCTGGCCTCAAACTCACAGAGATCTGCCTTCCTCTGCCTCCCAGGCGCTGGGATTAAAGTCATGTGCTACCACCACCTGGCCACCCATCATTCTTATCTATGTTTAACCATGTGGCTTGGTATCTTTTCTCAGTAAGGCATTCTCTTCTTGCTTCCTCTGTGTCTTGCTGTGACTACATCTCTGCCTTTTTCTCTTCCCAGACCCCACGTATACATACTTTCTGCCTGGCTATTGGCCAATCAGCATTTTATTAAACTAATAGAAGTGACAAATCCTTACAGGGTACAAGAGCAATTTCCCACAGCACACAACCACTCACAATTCTAGGCCCTCACATGGCACACAGTCATACACATACATAAATCTAAAACAATTTTAAAAAGATCTCAGATAACAATAGACAAATGAAAACTGAAATCACATGAAGATAGAATTCATAAGGCTTGCTGAGGCTTGTCCTTCAGTGTGCTGGTATTCACAATTGCTGCTTTCTGATTAAGTGCTGATTAGTTTAAGTCTGTTCTCAAATCCTTCTTCTGAACATGTGTTATTGAGGTCTTCCATGTTGGGTTCTGAAGCTTTGCACGCTGTATCGGTATATCCAGATTGGCCTCACAGAAACCTCCCTGGCTGTCTCCCTAGTGCTGAGATTAAAGGTGTGTTACCATGTCAAGCTAGTCAGTGGTTCTTTTTGAAAGCTACTTTTGTGTCTACAGGTTGATAAAACTTATTTTATTTTTCAGGCCAACTCTACAAGAAGAAAAGAAAATTATCATAAAAAATGGAAGACATCCTATGATTGATGTGTTGTTGAGTGAGCAGGATCAGTTTGTGCCCAACAGTACGAGTTTATCAGTAAGTACCACCTGACACCCAAACTAGTGTATGGTAAGGACATTGGTTTCAACCTTGTAAGTATCAAATACATATTTTCATAAGTTATTTGGTTTTATCTTCAGCTTTAAATGGACTAGTTCCAGGCATAGTTTTATTTTCACAGCCAATTGTGGAATTGTATAATTCCCAAAGGAAAATCCTCTGTACATGGAAAGATATAGCAACGAAAGGTGATTTCCTTACTTCTTCAATGTAACCCAATAAAAACACTTTATATTCACAAATATGCAACTGATGTTGAAATTACAAAGTACATTTTTAGATTTTTCATTAGCATACAAAATTAGTGAGCTCTGTCCTACTGTGCATGTTTTCAAACACTCTCAAAGAATTAAAAGTGATTAGCTGATCTAGGCTGCAATTCTCTTAAAGAACACCTATGATTCTACATCTTTATTAATTTGACATATACTTAATTCCTTCATAATAAAGCAAGATTTCAGAGGTGTTGGTGTTGTGGGTAATGGCAAGATTCAGGAAGAGTGTAGCACGGCAGAAATGAGATCATACAACAAGAGTGTGGGGAAAAAAAGTTAGTAAGAGTTGTCCACATGACTATTGAAATTGTCTAAAATGGCAGTGGGATTTGTTGTGGACAAAGATAGTGATTCAGGTATCAGAGACTTCAAGGAATGGTAATTGAGGTTTGTAGATGTCTGTAATAAGGGCAAGCAACTGTGGGAGGACCCTGAAGAAACAGGAACTTCTGAACCCTGAATGGAAAAGTACAGCAAGATAGCAGCCCACGCATGGTAGAAGCTTTGCACAGAGAGGTCAGAAACAAAGCATTAGAAAGTTAAGTCAGTGGCAGGACTGAAATGCAGGAGAGTAGCCAGACGGAAGTTATCATGGACCTGGGGCAAGAGCAGGGATACAACACGCTCACTGTGACCACCATGCGTGTGTGGAGTGAGATGAAAAGCTTCGAATTCTGTTTACTTTAATGCTACATATCAAGTCATACAGGCTTTGTTGGTAATTTATAATTATGTTGGGTCTGTTCAGACTGTTACAATAAAGTACCATAGACGGGTAGCTTTCCAACTACAGAAATTACCTTTCATGGTTCTGGAGACTGAATTCAAGATGAATTGTGGGAGCTGGTTTTGTGCTTTAGGTGTGGCACTGTTGATGGAGGCTGCTTGTTCATTTCCAGCTGCTCAGACCCCAAATAATCATTCAGAAACTATATTATTTACACTACTGTTTGGTCAATAGCTTAAGCGTATTTCTAGCTAGCTCTTACATCTTAAATTACATCTTTCTATTATTTTATATTTTACCACAAGTCTTGTGGTTTACTGTTAAAGTTCGGGGCACGACTGTCTCCTCCCATGGGAGAAGACATGGCGTCTCACTGACTTTGCCTTCTCTCTCTCTCTCTCTCTCTCTCTCTCTCTCTCTCTCTCTCTTCATATATATATATATATATATATATATATATATATATATATATATATATATATTCCAGCTGGCTATTGTCTGAAAGCAGCTTCTTTATTAACCAATGGCAATAAAACATTCTTAGCGTACAGAGGGGAATCCCATATCATGGCACCTTTCGCTCTGTCCTCACATGGAGGGAGAAGGGGGCCATCCCTCCTGGTCCCTGTGTATTAATCATCTCCTCAAAGCCTTTGGTACTGTCATCGTGGGAAGGAGAGAAATAGACATTGAGACCATAGCAACCAGAGACACAATGTCTGTAAACTTGTTCATTCTTACAAGAAAAATGTGTATGCAATCAATTTGTCAGATGAGTTACAAATACTAATTTTCATTGTCTTTAAGGAGAAACCTATAAAAGAGTAAGAACTCTTTAGTTTCCATGCCAGTAGCTTCTCCAGAGAAGAAGTTCTAGTATTTAGCAGCTTGGCTTATGTTTAACTGATAAGCCCTTCACGAAAATGTTCTCTACTGCCCATGTCCATCCACTTCATTAAACAACCTTATCCTTAGCATTGATGTCTTGTTTATTCATTTCTCTTTTATATCTTTTTCTTTTATTTTCATTTTCCTCTTTTTAAACAAAAACAGATGTATTATATTGTTAATAAGTCAGATTTGAACAAATAAATGTAGCCTTCTAACTACAAGGGTTTTTTTTTTTAAAAAAATCATTAACTCTTGTATTTAATTCTTTACAAAATAAACCAAGTGGTTTTTTCCTACTAGGCAGTTTAGAGTGTTCCAGAATATTCATTTTTTTTGCATATGCTTTTCCTAACTTGAGTAGGAGTTGATATAGACTGTTGCTATGGTGAACTGCATTCTGCTTTCAGGGTATAAATTTATATATAGGGATAGTTTGGAGAAAGAACTTACTATGTAAAACTCAATCTAACATGTACTATTTTAATTTATAAACTGCCTATTAATTTATAAACTATATCCTGACAGAAATGTCCTCAAAGTTAGGTATCATTGTTACTTCTGATAGTTACATTGTTTTGAAAATTAGCCTTTCAGACATCTAAATTATACTAGCTTTCTTGGATTCCATATTCTGTGAAATTATTAAAGTTCTCATAGCAAAGTAACCATTTGCTCACTTCTCCTCTCGCAGTTTTAGGAATCTCTTCTAAGGGTTCGTCCTTCCCTCCCTACATCCTCCATCCTGCCCACATCCACTCCCTTTCCCCTGTAGCCTCTTCTAACTTGCCACACCGTGTTCCCATCTGAATTGATCTGTGCGCTCGTAGTCCCCCAGTAACTGTGCCGTCGGGCTTGGCAGATGGTATTCCCTCCTCCCATAATGTCATCCTCCCCACTCACCCTCTCCTGCCTCCGCATGCCCATGCCCACTTCACCATTTCAAGCTCTGTTCTTTCTCCCTCTTAGATGTCTCCTGACTTGAAGCCTTCCCTCACCAACGCTCCGATGATCCCACACCAACACCTACCACCCCACATCTCCCATCTTTGTACTTATCCTCCCAAGCCACAGTTGTTCCTTCTGATGTGCTTCCCAGAGGGTTCTGTCTTGACAAGGACAGGGAGTGTCATGCCTGTGTAGGTGTCATACCCGTGTCCATAGTGTGTCCCTGGTGCACAGCGCGCTCCTACTCAGATTTGTCACTGAGGATTTACTGAGACACCTCAGTAACGTCCAAATCTCACTTTAAAGTTTTGCCTCTTTTTCTTCCAGAAAAAAAAAAAGTTACTTTTTCAGGATTGGGGATTTCACAGTTTACAGAACATTGCACTGAAGAAGTAGAAGACAGATGAGATACTACAGGGTAACACCTCTTCATACTTGTGAGAAACTAATCCCCAGAAGGGGAAAGTGATCTAGAGGCTGCCGAGTTGAGTCTTTGACAGTTTCTTGGAACATGGGTATAGTCTAGGGCAAGTGGTGCTTTTTCAGCCACACTTACTCTGAACACATAGGGAATGATAGCACTGACAGCACACTGAAATAAAAGAAGGGGGAGTTTACTGTGCCCTAGAGGATAGTGGCCCAAGGACTATGGCTGTCCTAGCCCCATCCGTCACCTTGAGGGTTAAGGAGTCAGTCCTGTGTATCCTTATGGCCCTGTGCAGAACCAGGACGCCCTGCTTGGAGCAGTCCATGATACAACATGACAATTATAACTGCCCTGTGACTGTCTCTTATAAAGCCAAACGGCTATCTGGTGGGTGGGTTTTTGAACACAATTTAAGTTGTTCTTGTATTTCGATTTTGAGATAAGTAATCTAAACTGTGTGGCTTTATGAAGTTGGATGGGAGAGAAAATGAGCCCAGTGTGCAGAGATCTCCAAGAAGCTCCTAAACTGTGGATCTCTCTAGCTTGTGAAAATCTACTGCCCAGTTCCCTAGAGGCAAGTACTGGAGTCTAGATCAGTAAGTGACCTGAGGCTCTTTAGTGCCCAGGACCGTGTATGGTGTGTAGTAGAGACACACTTATTTGTTTGTATATGGGAATGTGCGAAGTGGGTCTGCAGGTCAGGTCCCTTCTGCTCCAGCAGATCATAGATGGGGTAGGTAATAGGGTGGGCCAAGTCATAACCTTGGATCTGTGCCTGAGCAGCTGTAGGGTTGGTCCACCAGATGTGAAGTGGGGGAGCTTTCCCATGCTTACAGCTTAGGGCTGACTCTTCCACACCTACACTACACTAACAGGTTCTCTTCCTCTTCCGACCACAGGGTCAGCTCTCCCACTTGGTCCAGATGTTGATTGGAGGAAGGGCAACTCTCCCCTACATTGGTGCTACAAGACAGATGGGTAATGGGACATCTCTCCCATGCTCACACTTTCAGGACTGGCTCAACCACACTTGTACTAACAAGTTGACTGTATTGCGCTACCCTGGCGAGGAACAGGGCATGATCTCCTGAGTGTTTAGCTGGTGGAGGTCAGGGACAGCTCTCCCACTTTTATGACCACAGGGCCAGCTCGGACATAATTATATGTCTGCTTGTGTGTCTATGTATGGGCATGGGCACATGAGTGCTGGTGCTTGTGGAGGCCAGAAGAGGTCATCAGACACACTGGAGCTGGAGTTATAGGTGGTTATGGGGTGTCTGATATGGGTGCTGGGAACTTAGGTTCTTTGCAAGAGCTGTATGGACATTTGGCTACTGGACCCTGTCTCCAGCTCCAAGGGAAGCATGAATGGTACTTACCTTGTTTTTTGTGACTGACAACCTGTGTTCTCCTCTCCTGTTTGAAACAGTGAGAAAACATTTGTTAGACAACTGATTTGAAAAAGATTTATTTATTTACTTTCATGTGTAAGTTTGTTTCTGTGTGGGTGCATGCTTTGTGTGTGGGTGTTCTCGGTGGCTAAAAGGGCATTAGATCCTGCGGTGCAGTTCTAGGTGGTTGTGAGCCACCTGCTGTGGGTGCTGGGAACTGAGCTCAGGTCCCAGAGGACCAGCAGACCACCCAGCCACCTCTCCAATTGATACTCATTTTCTCTTCTTAAAATTGCTGATATCTGCCCAGAGTGGTCCTCTTTCTTCCTCTCCCTAACCGATACCCATCAATTGAACTCTTGTTCGTTCTTCAAGACCCCCAAACAAATATTTCCTCCTGAATAGAACCTTAACCGTCACTTTAGCCAGAAAAAAAAAAACAAAACAAAACATGTCCATGGTAGTATATCTTCCTGCCTTAAAATTCCTCCCACGCATCACATTTTGTTATGTGGGCACAGAGGGTGCTGTGATAGCATATAAAAATTTAAATTCTGCTCCCATACCCACCCTTCCTCCATCCCACCCATCCCATTCCCCCAAGCTTTCCCGAATCCTCCCCTTCTCCCTTCTCTCTACCTATCTCCCCTAACATCCACCCCCCACACACACACACCCCTGTGCACCCAAGTTTTGCCTGGCGCTCTTGTATACTTCCAATATCCAGGAGAATAACTATATGATTTTATTTGGGTTCACCTTCTTAGAGCCATTTTAGGGTTTGCAAGAGACTTGTCTCTAGAGGGGTTCCCAGGTCCAAGGAGAGGTCCCCAGATTGTTCCTTGGGCAGCAGAGGAGAGGGTGCCTGAACTGGCCTTGTCCCATAGCCACACCTATGAATATCTTGCATATCACCATAGAACCTTCATCTGGTGATGGATGGAGATAGAGACAGATACCCACATTGGAGCACTGGACTTAGCTCCCAAGGTCCAAATGAGGAGCAGAAGGAGGGGGAACATGAGCAAGGAAGTCAGGACCACGAGGGGTGCGTCCACCCACTGAGACAGTGGGACTGATCTAATGGGAGCTCACCAAGGCCAGCTGGACTGGGAGTGACGGAGCATGTGATCAAATTGGACTCTCTGAATGTGGCTGGCAATGAAGGCTGACTGAGAAGCCAAGGACAATAGCACTGGGTTTTGATTCTACTGCATGGACTGACTTTGTGGGAGCCTGGTTTGTTTGGATACTCACATTTATAGACCTGGATAGAGGGGGGAAAACCTTGGACTTCCCACGGGACAGGGAACCCTGCCTGCTCTTAAGACTAGAGGGAGAGGGAGAGGTAGGGAGGGGGAGGGAAAAAGGAAGTGGGGAGGAGGTGGAAATTTTTAATAAATAAATAAATAAATAAAAACAAAAAAACCTTTTTTTCCACACAAAAAAAGATTTTTCTATCACTTGGCAAGAAAATAAAAGAAGTTATAAGGAAAAAAATTAAATTCTGTTCTTCCATTGCTTTCCTGTCACCTGGAACAGTCCACCATAGTCATTGGGCCTTGGTTCTCCCATTAAGTGAAAACCTGGGTACCGGCCTTGCTTCCACTACTCTGCTGAACGTGAGATGTGTAGGATGTGGGATCAGAAAGGTCTAGACCACCTCCCTGGTCTCTCAGTTGCTAACCTCACTGCCCTTTTTGTTCCTCATTCCCCTAGCTTACGAGTGTGGAGGTTTGACTGAGAGCTGTGTGGAGCGAGTCTTTTCTACAACTTGCCATTGATTGACATTTTCAGGGACTAAAGCACATTAAAACTGACATTTTTTCCAGTGGCCTGCAGCTACTATAAAAATAGCTCTGTCACAGTCTTTAAAGATGGGTGTCAGTATCTGTACCTGTCAAGGAAGGAAGCATAGTTTGCAGAAAATTAGCTCTTACCTGGGTCTCAGAAATGAACATGTGACAATTGTGGATTCTTTTCTACTGTTGACTTTGGGGCTACTATGACTTACTGTCATCCTAGTGTTCGCAGTGGCAGAGCCAATTCCCCAAACTGAAGCCTCTTCCCTGGTTTAACAGTGTCTGTGCCTCCTTGTCATTGAGCAGAGGTCCCTTGTGAGACATGTGTCAGCAGTTTTGCTGCCAGCCGCTCTGCACGCTGGGCAAGATTCTTAGCTTCCCAAGCCTTTGTGTTTCTTCACTGTCACATGTTGTCTTGGTTGGGATTTCTATTGCCGTGAAGAGACCTCGTGACCACTGCAACTCTTATAAAAGAAAACATTGAATTTGGGCTAGCTTACAGTTTCAGAGGTTTACTCTGTTGTTGACATGGTGAGAAACATGGCAGCATGCAGGCCAACGTGGTGCTAGAGATGGAGCAGAGAGTTCTACATCTGGATCTGAAGGCAGCAGGAACAGACTATGTGTCACTAGACCTGCCTTGAACTTCTGAAACCTCAAGCCTACCTCCAGCAAAGCCACACCTACTCCAACAAGGCCACACATCCTAATAGTGCCACTCCTTATGAGCCTAGGGAGGGCATTTTTACTGAAACCACCGCACATGGGGACAAAGGGGCCATGGTACACATCTGTAATGCTTGCTATCAGGAGGTGGAGGCAGGGGGAGTATAAGTTTGAGACCGGGATAGGGTGCATAAGACGACCCTCCCTCCATGAAACTGTTGTAAGAACTAAGTGAGATGATGCATATGAACTTGTGTGTTTGTGTGTATGCTCACGCATGCATGTGCGCATACACGCGCACACATACACATGTTTAGGTGCATGTGTGTGTGTATGGGTGTGTGTGGAAGGCAGATAATTGACATTGGTGTCTTCCCCAATCATTCTCTATTTTGTTAGACAGGCTTTCTCACTTAACCTGGAGCTTACTGATTCAGTTTGGCTAGCTGTTCAACAAGACCCAGGGATCTGCCTTTGGGGTTACAGGCATGTTCCACTTTGCCTGCTTTACATGTGCATGGTAGGGTTCTAAACCCAGGTTCTCAAGCTTACACAGGACTTTCTAACTAAGCTGTCTCCCAGCCTTTTATGACTTTCTCATGCTGTTAAATTTTCACCTTTCCCAAAGGAGATAATGTTTAATGTTGTGGATGCTTGGTTATTTCAAGTTCTACTCAACATTTTGACTCTTAAATTTTGAACTCTGTTCTGATAGATGTCAGTCATGCTAAAGGCAGACTCTTGAGAAAGGTGCTCAAATTCCACAGCCTTTTCTTTTCTGTATGTGTGGGAAAAATTTTGAGTGGCATTTGTTACCTGTGCTTTGGTTCCAGCAGGGCCCCTACCATCTACCACTGGCTCATCAGGTAGCACTCTGTTCAACATGTCAGGCCTCTTCGTGTGGTACTTGCAGCTTCTGTTTGCCTCTGCTCATCTTAATCCATTTCTTCTCTGTGGTCTCTTAAGATTTGCTCAGCGTGTGACCTGGCACTGGCTGTCTGAGTAGTCCAGTTGTATACACCCGCATTCACTTCAGTAGGCTTCCTTGGGTGCAGAGGGAGTTTGGCCAAGTTTTGACTTTGTTCTGTCCTGTTAGGATGTTTACTCATGCTAACAGTGGCTTTCGACTGTTCTCTTAGGGAATGCTCACTCATCATTAGTGCTCTTCTGGACAGATTTAATGTGTGTTATGAATGTATCTGGAAGCCTTTGATGTGTGGTACCTCAGATACCAATCCTAGCCGGAAGATAGATGAGCACATTAAATGGGTCGGTGAAGTCCTTGGTCACCTTCTTTACTGTATCATCTGGGGGTGAAGAAAAAGACTCATATCTTCCTAATTTTTAAAGATAATGCAGACATTGCTTTTAAAACATAAATGTGGTAGGTATCGTCTTTGTAACACGTTCGACTATCAGACTCATCTATCATGGGAACTTCTAACAAGCAAGCAAGATAAGGTCATTTCAGAGAGGAAACAAAGAAAATGGAATGGGTGAATGTAACGGAGAATGACAGACAGAGGGGCTCAGCACACACCCTGGCTAAGGGAGGCTCAAACCTGTGGAAAGGCCTTGAGACAAGACTGAGTTTAGAGCCAGCCTCTTGGCTGGTCACTGAAGAGCAAACATCAAGTCTTGTGGCACCAAAGGAACCTGGTAGAAGTGTTGACTAGGTAAGAAAGTTGGGCGCGGAAGAGACTAGGAATGCCTGCTGCAAATAAACTGTGTGGCTGGCAAGTTCTGAAAAGAGGCAGTCAACTACTCAAGTAGTGGTGGGGTAGAGCAGCTGCCATGATTAGCTCAGGCCTCTGAGAAGATCCACTGCACGGTCAGCATGTTTGTGTCCCCTCCAAAATCACACATGGAAATCCTAAGTATCAAGTCAATGGTGTTAAGAGACATGTTTCTAATCACTGGAGTTGATTAGATCTTAAGAGTGGACTCCTCCTGAATCAGATTAGTGCTCTTAGGAAAGAGCCTGAGAGGACTCATTTATCCCTTAGCCATGTGAGTCCCCAGCCAGAAGTCACTGCAGTTGCATACAGACTGGGGACAACAAAGGGGGACACAGGAAGTGCGTAGGTATCTCAGCGCCTGATGATTCGTCACTGTTGTGTCTCCTGTTTATGTTTGTAGTGCCTCTCGTTGGAGGTCTTTCAGGGTTGGTTAGGAAAGTGCCCTTTGGGGTTGGAGCGCTGAAGACCACATGCTCATTCACTGCCATCCATTATTCCAGTTCTAGGGAATCTAATACTCTTTTTTTGACCTTCACAGGCACCAGGCATATATGTAGTATGTTTATATACATACAAACAAAGCCCTCATACACATAAATAAATCTTAAAACATTTTTTATAAAAGAATATGCCATTTGTCACCTGTGAGCAGTTGGGTTTAGTGAGTTGAAACGTTAGTTCTTAAGTGAGCTTCACATATACAGAGGTGGCCAGAACATCCTCCTTCATAGTAGTGGCTGCGGTGTGTCCAGCCTTCCTGGGCATTTCTTTATCCACACAACAGTGCCAAGGAGCTCCCCAGACTCCCTCTCCAGGGTGTGTGTAGGGAAATCTTTGGGCAAAGTGTAGGATCTCTGCTTTGGCTCCACACTTCCATGTCCTGTGACTGAATTTAAACTAAGAAACCACTGAATTTAACTGTCTTTAACCTAAGGGGTAGAAACTGAGGCCTGGAGAACCATATCAACCTGCCCGAACAGTTTTGTAGAAACCGCTTTTCCTGGTATATGGGCCCATTCTTTATTGATATTTATTCCTTTTTTGAATAGCTTTTTAGATTTATTTTTGTGTATAAGCATTTGCCTGCTCTAAGTGTGTGCACCATGTGTATGCCTAGTTTGAAGGCTGTCAGAAGAAGGGTGGGCCTGGAGCAGGAGTTACAAATGGCCACTGTGTGGGCACTGGGAACTGAACCTGGATCCTGTGCAGGAGAACAAGTGCTCCTAACTGCTGAGCCACCTCTCCAGCCCCCATCTTTATTCTTTTACCTTCCTAATCTGTGGGGTTTGTTCTTTGCCAAGATTCTCATAGAAATTGATATTGCTGGCAAAATCTCTCCATATTTTTTTTGCATGGTCCTCAGCATAATGTGTATTCACTACATGGATATCAGTGCTGGCTTCCTGCAGATGCCGGTTCTGAGTAAGTTGGGGACTGAGGTTTTCAGTGTGAAAAAAGTGAGGAAGGGGAAGAAACTGCTCCTTAATTGGAGGAAGCTGCTGTTGGCATTTTGGCAGATACCTTTGGCGTTTTATTTACCTTTTCTATTTTTAGTTTCACTTATTTATGTATTTTGATATTTTTTTGTGCAGGGTTTCTCTATGTATCCCGGGCTGTCCTAGAACTCACTCTATGGACCAGACTGACCTTGAACTTAGAGATCTGCCTGTTTCTGCCTCCTGAGTGCTGGGACTAAAGGCACTGTCTGCTTTATTCATCTTTTTAAAACATAACTGTGACTTCCATATTTTATAGTCTGTATTTTAACACAGTTACACAGCCAATTCCATACATTTTCAAACTATCTTAGAACAGTTTTCATCATGCAATGGTATTAAGCAGTTGGAACTGCTGTTTGGCTTGGGAAATAAGCATGGAGGTCAGCAAGGTCATGGAGAAGGCTGGTTGGAAATGAGGTTCACACGCTTCAGTCTTCACTGTTATTTCCGACTTTGTGAGTATCAAAATGTTCCCTGGGACACACTGTTAAATACTGGAAATGGATGTTAGAATTATTAGAAAACAGATACTTTCACACAGTAAGTGTGTTCTGCAACTTTCCAGCTCTTGAAACACAGTGCCTCATCAGTGTCTGGGGTCAACCTGCTGTGCAGGCTTCTTACTCCAGTGTGACTGCAGTGTCTGGGGTCAGCCTGCTGTGCAGTGCACCGAGCTTCTTACTCCAGTGTGACTGCAGTGTCTGGGGTCAGCCTGCTGTGCAGTGCACTGAGCTTCTTACTGCAATGTGACTGCAGTTTAGAGCATAGCTTGTCCCCTTTATCCCTTTGCCCCCTCAGCTTCTGGTCCATTCCCTCCTGAATGTGTTCAAGAGTTTTATATTTTACATATGAATTTGATTTGTGTGCCTGGCTTATTTAACTTATCATAGTAGCCTTTGGTATCATCCATTTGGCTGCAAATAACAGAATTTGTCATCTGTTTTATGACTGAATAATGTTCCATTGTATGTATATATCATAATATTATCATACAATGGGATATTATTCCTTTGCCTTTCATCTGTTGATAGGTCCTCTAATGTTGGTGGGTTGTTTCCATTTCTTGGCCATTGTGAATCTTGCTACAGTAAACACAGGAGAACTGCTGTCACTACAATGTACAGATTTCACTTTCCTTGGCTATTTGCCAGCTATTCTTTCATGTAGATGTTAGGAATAGCTTGTAGCGTTCCTGGACAATGCTTCTTATTACACTTTCCTGCTAATATGCTTTTAGATCTTCTGTTTCTTTGGCTACAAATAGCCTATTTATATCCTTTGCCTGTCCCCCACTATTTCAGTGTTGTTAAGAGGTAGGAGTTATATAAACGCTGCTTTTTATATCTTTGTGTTCTTCCTTGTCATGCTGTCTCTGTGCACTTGTATCATAGTTTATCTGTTGATAAACAGTTTGAGGCAGCTATGAACAGTATTTTTTATTATCTTATTTTATTATTAATTTATTTAGAAAATCTTTTTTATTTTACATATCAATCCCAGTTCCCACTCACTCCCCTCCTCCCACTCCTTCCACCTTCCCCTAATATCACCCCCCATCCACTCCTTAGAGAGGGTAAGGCTTCCCATGGAGAGTCAACGAAGTCTAGCACATTGCTTTGAGGCAGGACCTTTTCCTTTTCCAGACCTTTCCCACTCTATCTAGGCTGAACAAGGCATCCCTCCAAAGAGAATGGGTTCTAAACAGTGTTTTACTTACGTTTTGGTGCACATCAAATACATTTATGTTTGGCCTAGACAGAATGGTTTTATGTTTTCACTAAGTAACTCATTTCCCGCCTTTCCTCCTATGTTTTCTTTTTAAAGTGTGGTGGGTTTTGCTTTTCACAGTTTATTCTTCAATCGACCTAGAATAGGTTTCATAAGATTTGAGACCTTACTCATTTTCACCCAGCCAACCATTTTCCTGCCATTTTTTAAGGACAACTATGTCTCTGTTGGCTCACTAGCCCTGTCCTTGGCTACCAGGCTTTCTTTTACACTGTTGACCTTCTCTACATCTGCACACGTTCTTATTTGATACCTCTACCGTTTATGTGTTCCAGGATAAGGAAACATGAGATACTCCAGCTCAGACTATCGTCAGAGGCACTGCTGCCAGCAGTCTGTTTCATGTCTCTCATTGTATATCACACCCATCTCCATTTCATGTGTGGACAGGAGCAGGACTGTTTGGCTATGTCTTATTTTTAGCTTTAGCAGATATTACTGCAGCTTTTCAAAATGGTGTGCAGGGTTTTTCTCCCACAGCAGAATAAAAATTCCAGCCCCTGTCTTATCTTTGCCAAAATTTGACATTGATGACCATGACTGGCTTTCTTCCTTTCCTTTCTTTCCTCCTGTTTTTCCTGTACATGTGAAGTATCTCTTTTGACTGTCATTTTCCTTATGGAAATTGGTCGCCTTTTCATATTCTTGCTGGCCATCTGTGTATCTTTCGTCATCATTATCTCTACCCCCAATGAGATGGAGCCAAGTGGAAGATAATGAAGTCACTGGGGGTACTGTCCTAAGAAAAGACTAATGCTGGTCTTCTGGAATGGATTGTTTCTCATGAGAATGAGCTTTTATAAAAAAGGGGAGATTGGCCTCTCCCAGCTTCTTCCTTTCTGTCTGCAAAGTGAATACCACTAGCTTGTACCCCCACCATTTTGTCATCCACTGTGAAACCTTTACCAGGCCTGGGAGCAAGTCAACACTATGCAGTGAATGTCTAGAACGCTGACCTTAATGAAACTCTTTCTTTAACAAATTACCCAGCCCCAGGCATTTTGTTATAGGAATGGAAAATGGATTAATTCAATGACATGTATAAATATGCCACATGGCGATGCTTTGCCTAATGAAGTCCCTTTTGTGAGATGAAGTATACATACCACATGAAAATCAAAACAAAATGAAAACTCTTCTGAGTCAAGATGGTAGTAGATACCTCTAATTCCAGTTCTTGAATTAGAATTCCGGGTAGAGATAGGAGATTGAAATATGAGGCCAGCCTGGTCTACACAGTGAGCTGAAAGCTAGCCCAGGTTATATAGTGAGCCCTATGTCAGCTGCACTCCACAAATAAAAACCAACCATTCCTATCCCCTTCTGGTACAAAAGTGAAATCTCATGTTTGTTTGTTTCCAGCAGGACTCAGAGAGAGTAATGATAATCACTGGCCCAAACATGGGTGGGAAGAGCTCCTACATAAAACAGGTTGCCCTGGTTGCTATCATGGCTCAGATCGGTTCTTACGTTCCTGCAGAGGAAGCAACAATTGGGATCGTGGATGCTGTTTTCACAAGGTAAAGTGTTCATTCTCTTTGAGTGTGTCTCTTAGTGTAAGCCTGGGCCACTATCACACCAGCTCTCTTTTTATGTGCATGTACATGTTTGAATGAGTGGGTTTGCACTTAAAACTCTCAGGGCTCAGGGCATACATCATTTGTCATCACAAATGTCAATGTGGAAGAGGCCTAGGGTGTCATTTTCCTGCAGCAAGTTTTTTTTTCCAAGTCTTTTATAAATGAGTCCTTTAAACAAAATCTTAGAGGGGATCAGTATCTACACTCAGATTTAGCCAAGGCTCTGAAGAAATAGAAATCAATACTTAATGGAGAAAAGAAGTTATGGTGCCCTCCAGCATGAGAAGCAGAAACCCAACCTTCTCCACTGTTGAGTGGAAGTACCAAGCAAAATTGTTTAATTTACATTTTTTTCTGCTCTCAAACATTGCATGTAACTGGCCAGGGCTTACTAACGTTAATATATAAACTTAATTTCATGCTTTCTTAGCGATGTGAGTAGACTACCCTGGTTTTACCAAAAGGAATTTATGCTTGGTCTGTTTCATATCTCCTGATTTATCAGTTCCTGAATGGTCTGTATCTCTTGTGTTATAGTATTTAAGTAAATACAATATATGTAAGCATAACACTATATAATAACCACACTTTCTATGTAGTGTGTCTATTACTGTCCAACTTCATAGTTAAGACACTTGATTCTTGAATCATACCAGAATTTAGCCCATCACCAATATTAATAACTTGGGCAGATACTGAAATACCTGAAAATCTGCACATTGAAAAGTCTTTCTTTTGACTTTTGAAGGTCTCACTAAAGGATGGGTTCACTAGCCAAAGGGGAAAGCAAGGACTTCAGACGCAGTGGCATGTTCAGGCATGATGTTAGTGGCACAGAGAGAGAAAGTACTGTAGGAGGCCCTGCAGGAGAGCCTAAAGTAAATCAAGTCTTGGTGAGAGATGTGTACAATGTTAAAGGTGAGATGAGTTGTCCAGGATAACAGTGATATATACATCTGGTATGTACAGTTTGCTACTGCTGAAACAGAACACTGCAGACTGGAGGTGAGGGTGGGAGGGATGGGAGGAGGGAGGGAGGGAAGATGATATGTATGTACGTAAGCATATGGAAGCCAGAAGTCAACCTGGGTGTTCTGGAATCAGGAGCTGTCCATCTATTTTCTTTGAGACAGGATCTTTCAGTGGTACCTATGGTTCACTAACTAAGCTAAGCTGATTGACGAACAAGTCCCAAGATGCTGACTGACTAACTCCCGTTATGCCTAGCTTTTTCTTTTTGGGTTCTTAGGGAGCAAGAGAGACAGTCAGCAGTGCTGAAAAACACAGCAAGATGAAGGCTGAAAACTCACTTCTGTTCCTAGCAAAGCAGTATCACTAGCAACACTAGAAGTGTCAGGCCCACACTCCAGTGAGAAGGGCTGTGGAGTGAGTCCACAGTGAGGTGCCGTTGGCCAAGAAGAGGATGCCAGAGGCCTAAGGAAGGACTGGTTGGTTCTATTTTTGTTTGTGAGTGTAGGTTTGCACATGTTTTAGCGGTTTTCAGAAGAGAGATTATGTCCAACTATCTATAATCCTAACAAAACAATTCATGAGTGTATTGATCACTTTTGGAGGTTCTTGGAATGAGTCACAATGATACCTAAACCAAAAATAATCTTGAGTTACTTTGGAGAATAATGAAGTAACTCTCTTGACTTGAGCGGAAGTTTTTCTTACTGAAATTCTGTGGCTTATTAGCAAGAAAGGATAATGCGGATTACAGCATAGCCCTTACGGTACCTGTGGTCTAGGTCATAGTCTGGCATCTGGTACAGGGTGGAAACACAGGCTATAATGTCTTCTGGCCAAAACACCAACCCTGAATCCATTCAGATCTTTAGCTCTGTCCCCAGGCTACAGGAGGAACATGAACGCAGGAATCTTTTAAGCACATGGGAATTCTATGAGCAGAATCTGGACAAGGGAAGCAGTGGAATGAATGATGGAAATCCAGACTGGATAACTAATAAAAATTGGAGGCCTGTTTGGCTCAGCCATTTGATCATAAAGTAAGAGGTGGAATACGACAAGTATCTAATAGTGTAATGGAATGTAAAGGGAACGAAAACGTCCTCATTACTACATCCAGCCTGTTGTGGTCTGTTCATCCAGTGCCATCTCTACATTTGCTGTGGAGACGTTCCTTGAAATAGTAACTAACAACATTTGGTATAGTTTTAAATTTCATGAGCACTGTACCATACTAATCTATGAGTAGCTTTCTCCCCTCGTTATATTTATAAATGCAACTGTGTGGGTATATATGCTATTATACCAGTTACTATGCTGTGTTATACACATGTGCCACACGGTCCTTGGCAGGTAGTTAGCATGATTTCAATTTCTTACCGATGTAAACAGTATTGGTACTTGTGTTTCTTGAGCACTGGGGCCTAACCTCTGACTCACAAGCCCCAGTGGCCTGGGATCAGCCAACCATCCCAATACAGCAACAAAAGGCAGAGGAAGGAGAGAAGCAGATAAAGGGCCCCGTGATCCCCAAGTCCATCATGAGCGCTAGGTTTAAAAAGAAGACAGGTCGAGACAAGGGGAAAGTTTGCATAATGAAGTGATCTTGGTCATGGTGTGGTCTGGTTGATCTGCCTGTCTAGGTCGCAGGTGATGATCGCCTCTGCTCTACACTTTGGCCTCTGTGTCCTAAGTCATTGCTGTGGTAGCTTCCCTGGAGCCCCCTGTTACTTGATGGGGAGTGTCAGTTGCTTAGATACAGAATGAAGGCAGAGACGCCAGGCTTTCATCCTGCTCTCAGTTACGTTATGAGGCCAATGACGAATTAATGTCTTTGAGCAAAAGTAGCTCCTAGGTGCCTATGACACTGACTTACACATCATATGCTGTGCAGAAGTGAATTTTCCCCTTCTAGTTTACACTGAGGAGTAGAATTGTGCTCGGTTGTAAAGAATGTCATCTTTCAAGCTCTCCAATGAGGCCATGCCAGTTAGGAGCAGTGTGTGAAGTTTGTCCTCATGTTTAAAGCTAAATTAGAACAAGAAACACCCATTTGGTGCATTTCTATGTGCTCTCCAGATTGCTGTAGGAACGTGTTCATTTCTATTATTTAATGTCCCTTATATGAAGTACCATCTGGTAGATTTTTGTTGTTTTTGATGCCGGGGAGATTTAGTCCCTTCCTCATGTACACACTGTGCTTATTTACAAAAAATTTTTGGAGAATGCCTTGTCCTCCCTCACGTCTGCCAGCTCTCCCATTAGAATCCAATGGCTGCTTCCTCTTCGTCCTTTTTGGTTGGCTGCCCAGACAGCAGAATCTAAATTGAAGGATCATGTGTGAAAGCAAGTTTGATCTGATACAGGATGGGTTCTCTACTGTGATTTGTAAATAGCTGTGTGTTTAAAATGCTGCTCTCTAAGCCCAGTCTGTATGGTTTCTAACCGGAATCTCTGAGGTGGTACCTAAGCCCTGACATTTTAAAAGTTCATGTCAGAACAGCCTCAAGTTAGAGAATTATGTGGTTGTAAGCTTTATTTAATATGCATTACAATTCTTCCAGTAAAAGTGATTATTCAAATTACATCATTGTTACTCAAAAATCCTCTTTGTATTCATTGAGAAATAGACTGTAGCTAAACTGAGTGAAATGTTTGCATAAGGTTTGGCTCCAGACTTTAAGCTGCTTGTTTTTGTGTTCTCTTGGACATCTGGAACATTGGGCTTAAATTCGTGTAGTCCATAGTTATCAATGGCATGTCTGCTGTGGCTCAGGCAGTATGCCATAGGGAGGAGACGGAGGGAACACTGCAGTCACACCAATGGTGGACATCTTTTCTCTTGAATATTATAAGGTCACATGAATGCAGTCCTGAGTCATTAGCAGATCTTTTTTTTTTTAAGTAATCTTTTGACCAACAGCTATTTCTGGCTCTAAGTGATGTATTGAAATCAGTATATTAGGATGTGTGTGCTCATCAGTGAGATGCCTGTTCCCAGGCATCATTAACATCTAGGCCGTCACTGTGATCAGATCTGTTGCTTGTCTTCCTGATGTATGAGTACAAGTATAAGCTTTATTCAGCTCAGATTAGGTAATTAAGTTTGAGAAAAGCGCTGAGTTATTAGTGTGGTTAGAAAGTCATTTGAGAAAAGCAAAACAGTTGTCCTCTCCTCTCAACATTATTTCTGTTTATGCCAATAAAATGTTTATGGATGGAGCTGTTTACAGAAACTGGCTCCTAGTAAATAATGTGGTGGTGTGCTGCCCACATCTCCCCCTGTGGTACCTAGTACTGGGAGGAGCCATATTCAGGGTGGCATGGGTGTGTTTGTCTTGAGATAGAATTGAAAGGTAATGGACGCTCGGTGCTCAATAGTATTTCATATGTTTGCTTTTTGAGCAGAGAACCAATATGTTCATCCAGTTTAGTTTGACTCTGCAAATACTGGACACACACTGAAGAATGTACAGAATAGAATGAATTCTTCATGGACAGAAAGAAAGCATCTCTGATGTGTGCATCTTCTCCTCAATTCTCAGTATTCACACTAAAGACCATATGATAGAAGGTGTTTAACTAAAGGAGCAAATCCCTCTTACCTTAGGAAAGTCTCTGGTGTGTTTAGTTGTGTAGCAAACATGAGATAGCTCACTGCTCCTTTTTTGTGGGAAGTGTGAATTTAATACATTTACTTGGATCAAAGTCTCCTGATGTGGGTCCAGATGGATCCCTTGCTTGTAGTTCCCTGAAGATACTGTTCAGGAGGGTGTGATGGAGAGGAACTTAAACTCTGTTTTTGTTTGTGTTTTGTTTAAAAGAAAAAGGGTTTATAGTTTAGTTGAGGTAGTTTTAAGTTCACAGAAAATTAAGAAAAAGGATAGGTAATTTCCAGAGGTTCCTGCCTTGTGTGTGCAGAGCCTGCCCTATTGCCAGTGTCTGCTAGCAGAGTGCTCCAACAGACGGAGCTACCTTGCTGCTGCATCAGCGCCCAGAGTTCATGGTTTCCATGAAGACTCATTTTGGTTTGGACAGAGTCACCTTCCTGAAGATCCTCTGTGCCCTGTTTGTTCGGTCTTCCCTCTCCTCAGCTGCTGGTTCTTGTGGATCGTTTTACTCCGCATCTATAGTTTTGTCCTGTCTTGGAGTATCTTGTGAGTCCCCTTTGCCCCATAGGTTTCCTTCTCTTGATAATCCACATTGAAGTTTCCTCTGGGTTTTTTAGGGCTTGACAGTTCATTTGTTTTCCGTATTGGATGATACTTCATTGTCTAGATTACCACAGTGTATATTTGCTTACCATTTCCACACTAAAAGACATCTGAATTGCTTCTGAGATTCAATAATTATGAATAAAATTGCTAAAAACAAAACATCCATGTGTGGGTCTTTATGTAGACATGTTTCTAACTCCTTTGGTAGAAAGCATACATAATCAGCCACGTGGATGTTTCTAACTCCTTTGGTAGAAAGCATACATAATCAGCCGTGTGGCACTTGCATGTGCATTTTGTTTACATATAGTATTTGCCTCATATGTATAAAGCCCTGGTTTTGATCCCTACTGTGTCAAGGAAACAAACAAAACTAAAACTAACAAATCTTTGGGTTTATTATTATTATCCTTTTGTCTGAAATACATTCAGTTGTTTGTCATTTTTTTCGTGTATTTCATGGTCTCACAGTGTAGCCCCAAGCTGGCCTAAAGCTCACCATCTTCCTGCCTCAGCCCCTCAAATGCACAGATCTCTCAGTCTGCAGGCATGTGTTACCACACCTGGCCACACTTGTTACGGGCTGTAAACTGAGAATTCGTAACTATCTATACAAGGTCATTGGGTACAAAGTAATATTCTGACTTAGGAGTATAGCATGTAATAATGGTACAGTATGATAATAATTGACTTGGCATGACTTCAAGTACTTGTTGTTTTTTGTGGTGGGAATATTTTGCTTTCATTCCCTCAGCCCTTTTGAAATGCACATCAGTCTGCGCTCACTATGCTGGGCAATGGAATGCTAAGGAACATCCTTATTTCTTGTTTACGATCCTGTGTCGTTTGATTGTTACTTGCCCAGTCCTTCCATACTTTAACCTCTGTACTCCCATTCCTTCCACACCCAGCCTCGGTGACCCCCATTCCTTCCACACCCAGCCTCGGTGACCCCCATTCCTTCCACACCCAGCCTCTGTGACCCCCATTCTGTCCACACCCAGCCTCTGTGATCCCCATTCCTTCCACACCCAGCCTCGGTGACCCCCATTCCTTCCACACCCAGCCTCTGTGACCCCCGTTCTGTCCACACCCAGCCTCTGTGACCCCCATTCCTTCCACACCCAGCCTCTGTGACCCCCGTTCTGTCCACACCCAGCCTCTGACCCCCATTCCTTCCACACCCAGCCTCTGTGACCCCCGTTCTGTCCACACCCAGCCTCTGTGACCCCCGTTCTGTCCACACCCAGCCTCTGTGACCCCCATTCCTTCCACACCCAGCCTCTGTGACCTGCATGTTACTCCTGTGTGTGTTTTTAGATTCCACATGTAACTAAGGACGTGTGATATTTACTTGTTGTGCTTTTTCCTCCTTACGTTATGTCCTCCAGTTTTATGTCTGCCACAAACAACAGAATTCCCTTGTTTTTGAGGCTAAATAATATTTCACTCCATAATTGTGCCATAGTTTCTTTTTTTTGTGGGGGGGTAGGGATTGGGCTTTTGGTTTTTTTGTTTTTGTTTTTTGGGTTTTTTGTTTGTTTGTTTGTTGTTTTTCGAGACAGGGTTTCTTTGTGTAACAGCCTTAGCTATCCTGGAACTGTCTGTTGTAAACCAGACTGACATCGATCTCACAGAGATCCCCCTGCCTCTGCCTACTGAGTGCTGGGATTAAAAGCCTGCACTACCACTGCCCAGTCCACAATTTCTTTTCTAACCTGCTGTTTGTTAGCCACCTAAGCCATAACATGACTACTATAACTAATTTTGCAATGGTCTCTCTCTCTCTCCTTCTCTGTCCCTCTTTCTTTCCCCGCCTCTCTCTTTCCTCCTCCTTCTCCTCCTCCTCCTTCTTCTTCTCCTCTCTCCTTTCTCTGTCTTCTCTCTGCCTGTCTCTGCCCCACCACACACAAAGTTTTGATGCGTTATCACAGACTGGTCCTGAACTTGCAATCCTCCTGCCTCAGTTTCCTGCCCATTGCAGGTATAAATCAGGAATCATGGTGGTTCCTCTATTTATGTGTCTGGACCTGGAGGTCAAGTGTCTTCCTCTGTTTCGCTCCAATGTGTCTTTTGAAATAAGCTGTCTCACTGAACCTGGAATCCCCACATTGTGTCCTGTGGCTGGCTCATGCTTATGCAAGGATTACCTTTCCAACTGAGTCCTTCCCCAGCCCCAGCTTTGTAGGTTTCTTTTTTATTGTATTTATTTATTTTTTTTAAAACAATCTTTTCTCATTTTATATACCAACCCCAGTTCCCACTCCCTCCCCTCCTCCCTCTTCCTCCACCTCACCCACCATGCACTTCTCAGAAAGGGTAAGTCTTCCCCTGAGGAGTCAATGAAGTCTGGCATATTACATTGAGGCAGGACCAAGGCCATCCTCGTTGTATCTAGGCTGAGCAAGGTATCCCTCTATAGGGAGTGGACTCCAAAAAAGCCAGTTCAAGCAATAGGGATAAATCCTGGTCCCACTGCCAGTGGCCCCACAGACTGCCTAAGCCACACAACTGTCACCCACATTCAGAGGTCCTAGTTTGATCCTATGCAGGTTCCCTGCTGTCAGTCTGATATCCGTGAGCACCCACCAGCTCAGGTCAGCTGTTTATGTGAGTATTCCCATCATGATCTTGATCCCTTTGCTTATGTTACCACTCCTACCTCTCTTTGAATGGAATCCGGCAGTTGGGCCCAGTGCTTAGCTGTGGATCTCTGCATCTGCTTCCATCAGTTGCTGGATGAAGGTTCTATGATGACATTAAGGTAGTCGTCCATCTGATTACAGGGGAAGGCCAATTCAGGTGCCCTCTCCACTATTAACTAGGGTCTTAGCTGAGGTCATCCTGTCGATTCCTGAGAATTTCTCTAGTGCCAAGTTTCTCGCTAGCCCCATAATGACTCCCTCAATCAAGATATCTCTTTCCTTGTTCTCCCTCTCTGTCCTTCACCAGTCTCGACCGACTATCCTGTTCCCTCATGTTCTCTTCCACCCTCCCTTTCTCCCCTTCCACCCACCCTTTTCCCTCTCTCCCCCCCTCCCAATTTTCTCAGGAGATCTTATCTAGTTTCCCTTCCCAGGGAGATCCATGTGTGTCTCTTTAAGTTCTCCTTGTTACCTAGCTTCTCTGGGATCTGGTTATCCATTGCTCTATGGCCAATATCCAGTGAGTACGTACCATGTTTGTCTTTCTGGGTCTGGGTTACCTCACTCAGTTTGTTTTTTTTTCCTAGTTCCATCCATTTTTCTGCAAATTTCAAGATGTCGTTTTTTTTTGTTTGTTTGTTTTTTGTTTTTAACCACTGAGTAGTACTCCGTTGTGTAAATGTATCACTTTTTTTTTTAATCTGTTCTTCAGTTGAGGGGCATCTAGGTTGTTTCCAGGTTCTGGCTGTTAATAATGCTACTATGAATACAGTTGAGCAAATGTCCTTGTGATATGAGTGTGCATCCTTTGGGTATATGCCCAAAACTGGTATTGCTGGGTCTCAAAGTAGATTGATTCTTAATTTTCTGGGAAGTCACCATACTGATTTCCAAAGTGACTTTGAATTTTCTGCCAACAGAGGAGGAGTGTTCTTCTTACTCAGCATTCTCTCCAGCATAAGCTGTTATTGGTGTTTTTGATCTTAGCCATTCTGATTGGTGTAAGACGGTATCTCAGAGTCATTTTGATTTGCATTTCCCTGATAGCTAAGAGTGTTGAGCAGTTCCTTAAGTGTCTTTCAGTCATTTGAGATTCTTCTCTTGAGAATTCTGTTTAGATCTGTTCCCCATTTTTAATTGGATTGTTTGGTATTTTGATGTCTAGTTTCTTGAGTTCTTTATGTATTTTGAAGATCAGTCCTCTATCCTATGTGGAGTTGGTGAAGATCTTTTCCCATTTTGTCTTATTGATTGTGTCCTTTGCCTTACAGAAGTTTCTCAGTTTCAGGAGGTTCCATTTATTAATTGTTGCTCTGAGTATCTGTGCTACTGGGGTTATTTTAAGAAGTGGTCTCCTGTGCCAATGCGTTCAAGTGTACTTCCCCCTTTCTCTTCTATGAGGTTCAGTGTGGCTGGATTTATATTGAGGTCTTTGATCCATTTGGACTTGAGTTTTGTGCATGGGGATAGATACGGATCTATTTTCATTCTTCTACATGTTGATATACAGTTATGCCAGCACCATTTATTAAATATGCGTTCTTTTTTTTCATTGTTTAATTTTAGCTTCTTTGTCAAAAATGAGGTGTTCATAGATGTGTGGATTTATATGAGGGTCTTTGATTCAATTCCATTGGTCCACCTGTCTGTTTTTATGCCAATACCAAGCTATATTCATTACTGTAGCTCTATAATAGAGTTTGATGCCAAGGGTGGTGATACCTCTGGAAGTTCCTTTGTTATACAGGATTGTTTTGGCTATCATGGGTTTTTTTGTTTTTCCATATGAAGTTAAGTATTCTTTCTAGGTTTGTAAAGAATTGTGTTGAGATTTTGATGGGGATTGCATTGAATCTGTAGATTGCTTTTGGTAAGATTGCCATTTTTATTATGCCGATCCTACCTATCCAAGAGCATGGGAGATCTTTCCATTTTCTGATATTGTCTTCAATTTCTTTCCTCAAAGACTTACAGTTCTTGTCGAACAGGTCTTTTCACCTTTGTTTGGTTAGTGTTACCCAAAGATATTTTGTGCTATTTGTGGCTACTGTAAAGGGTGATGTTTCTCTGTTTCTCTTTCTCAGCCCTTTTATTGTTTGTATATAGGAGGACTACTGATTTTTTTGAGTTGATCTTATATCCTGCCACATTACTGAAGGTGTTTATCAGCTGTAGGAGTTCCCTGATAGAATTTTTGGAGTCATGTATGTATAACTATCATATCATCTGCAGATAGTGAAAGTTTGACTTCTTCCTTTTCAATTTATATCCCCTTGATCTCCTTTTGATCTCTTATTGCTCTTGTTAGAACTTCCAGTGGTATAGCTCTGGAGAGAGTGGACAGCCTTGTCTTGTTCCTGATTTTAGTAGAATAGCTTTGAATTTCCATTTAATTTGTTGTTAGCTGTCGGCTTTCTGTATATTGCTTTTATTATGTTTAGATATGTTGCTGTATCCCAGATCTTTCCAAGACCTTTTTCATGAAGGAATGTTGAATTTGTCAAAGGCTTTTTCAGCATCTAATGAGATGACCATATGATTCTTTTTCTTTCCTCTTATTTATATGGGATTACATGAACAGATTATGGGGTCTGATGGGGAGGTGCTAGAGCAGCCTGTCTGCAGGAGGTTTGCTCTCTGACTGGCTAGTGCAGCTGAGGTGGGTGAGGGAGGGACCTGGGGTTTTGCCCTGGGGCCTAGGGCCTAGAGACTAGGCTGTTTCCAGCTGGGGGGTGGCAGGGGCTGTTCACTCACCTCTTTGTCCACTCTGTGCAGTCACAGCAGTCTGTGTCTCAGCCACTGAGCTCACCTGTTTTTGTTTGTTTGTTTTGTTTTGTTTGTTTGTTTTAAGGCAGTACCTCTCTCTAGCCTCATTGTAGAGATCCTCCTGCCTTGGTGCTGGGATCATAGATGTGCATGAGTTTGTACTTTTGTCCATTATGGGTAATGTTTAACTAAGACGATATCAACAGTCAAGTAGGTGAAGAGATGGGTCCACTCTTCACATTTTGAGGCCCTTTAAATACCATTTGGTGTTGTCAAATTTTTTAATAACTGCAGCTTTTTTTGTCTTAGCTTTCATATTTTTGGATTCTTTTCTTTCTTCCATGAACCATTGTGGTTTTTTTTTTTTAAAATTAAAGTATGGAATAATTGTGGTGGTTTACGTCTTTATCCCAGCACTCAGGAGCAAGGGTAGGCAGATCTCCATGATTTGGAGGCCAGCCTGAGATACATAAGATTTCCAAGACAGCCAGAGTGACAAACAAACAAAAAATCAGAAAATTTTATTACTAAGTAGGTTTCTTACCTTTAGTTCAAGTTAGACTATCCAGAAAACAAGAAGGTTAGATGACTGTACTGGACAGAATTCTGCAACTATTTAAACACAGTAAAACAATTGGGAAAGAACCCAAAATGCCTAAACATTTGAAAAACTTCCTAAATAAATGATATAATATAGATTGTTTTCCAATTCTTCCTACTGGAGATATTGAAAATAGGGAAATTCATAGAGTCAGAACATAGAATGTAGTTCACCTAGGCGGGGCAGACTTAGCAGATTGTCAGTGGATGCATAGAGAAGGGTGAAGGTTCTAGAAAAGAGCAGTGGAGATGGCTGCTCAACATTGGGAGCGCGCTTCCTGCCACAGATCTGGACCTCCCATCAATGAGATGGGAAGTTTTCTTACATGTCTCATTCTTGCTTTTTTAAAGTACCTGATGTCAAAGGATCTTGTTGTAAGACAAGTTACTAATGTTTCATTTGAGAATTTAATATTTAAGCCCCAAGAGAGCGTACGTCTCCTGCCCACACGTATTTCCTTGCAAAAGCCCAGGCACTGTGATCTGGAGAGAGGCCATTCCATTTTCTGTCACTGAGAAACCATGTAGCACACTAACTCAAAATATCAAGATCTCATTAAAAATAATCTCTCAAAATCTCCGGGATGTGTTCTTGATTGTAGAAACTGGTTCAAAGAAGTAATCATTTCTTTTCCCCAGTTAGTTTCTGTCACTGTGTTGACCTATATACGGGTTATGCGATGGGAGGGGGGATTAGGAAGATTAGTCAGCTGCCACTCCTAAAAATATCAGTTGATTTGGTCTTAATCACATAACTGTAGCCTCTGTCTGAGAAGAAAGCTAAAGAATGCAATTTCCATTTTTACTACAATTGAACATAAACCAGACAAACTTGCTAACATTTGTTCTAGAATTCTCTAAATCTCCAATACATTTTAACATCTGAAGAACTTGAGAAACATTATTCAGTATTCATCTTGTTGATTTAATATGAATTTTCAAGCTCCTGATTATTTTCTCCACATCCTACTTTGCGCAAGAAGTTATTTTAAGCTAAAAAAATGACTAAAATATGAGATGGTAAGAGAGCATGGTTGACGAAAGGCTCTTGGTCTAGGACAAAGTTTGAAATGGAGGATTACCTCAGATATATTGATTGCATTCAGTCAAACTCAAATACATAGACATGGTGGTCATTAAGGAGAGCTAACCACAAATCCCTTTGTCAGTAAACAATTTCCATGGTTGAGCCTACTCAGGTAGGCTCAAAACCCTCTCGCCCTGAGTAGAAAAGGTTGTGTTTGCCTCTTGCCTGACGTCGGCCAGCCTGCTGATAGTGACCTGAGGATAGTGACCTGCCTTCTCTGTGTCTTCCTTCATCTCTGAAAGAGAAGTGTGAAACAGAGACCAGAACGTGTCCAGCGCTGCTGGCTTTGGCCTTGCTGTGATGAGGCAAGTTCTGTCTAAGGAGAGGAACTACCGATGAGAGCAGTGTCCCTGTTCTCTATAGGAAGCATAGGCTGAGAAGAAAGGAACAGCGGGGAAAGGTGAGCAGCCTGCGGAGTGCAGCCCTTTGTGGTTGCTGTTCATCACTTTCTCAGCCGACAGTCTTGACGGGAAGATAGGAGAACAAACAGCTGTGGTAAAAAGTAACTCAAGAGGCAGTCTGGGCTGTGTTTGGGATTTCTGGAAGCATCCACAGCCATGATGGTCTTTAGGGACAACAGTTTAACACAGGGTGAGGTGGAGAATGGGATTTGTTAGTCTCCACAGCCTAACGGGTAAGGAGGAGAGCTCAGAAGAGGTCAGCAGGGGACTTCAAGTAAGCAAGAGTAGGCAGTAGAATTTACAAATTAGTCTCCATTGGATAGGTTTAATTTTGCTACCTATAACTTAGTATAGGACAACATTTTTTACATTAATTGGGCCATTGTAAAAAATTAAAATTTAAAATGTAGTTTTAACTGAATGGAAAATGTGGATATTGTTGAAACTGGGTGCCAAACTTTATTGTGAGCTCTCATATATAATAAGCTTTCCCTGACAGCTTTAAAATTATTTCTGATAGTCATCAAAAGTCTTTAATCTTTCATGTTTCCTACAGTTACTTACAATTTATTTTTTTGAATAACTCAATAATGTACAAGAGCCTTAAGATTTATGGTAACATAAGAATATAATGTTAAATCCTTTTGTTTCTTGTAACATTCCCACAGATGACCAGTCTGCTCCTACTTGCAGTAGTGATTTGTCCATGTTAAAGCAGCAGTGCTCTGGAATTTAGGTTTGGAACTAATGTAGTGGGCTTCATGCTGTATTCGTGTAAAACCCATGTTCATAAAACTGCAGACTTGAGATGCAGGGCTTAGAGGACTTTGCTTGGTTTGGTTTTACAGAGTGACTCCTCTGTTTAAGGATGAGGAAACTTCGCTCACACAGAAGTTAGCCAACTTGTTTAAGGTGATTCAGTTCTGAGTGGGAGCCAGAGCAATGGCACTGGTCTCTTTATTTGGGTTTCTGCTTCTTCTGTACCTTGCTATGTGGAAGTGTGTGTCTGTGTGTGTGTCTTTGTGTGTCTGTGTGTGCCTATTTATGTGACTCTGTGTATGTCTATGTCTGTATATGTATGTTCGTCTCTGTGTGTGTGTCTGTCTATGAATGTCTGTGTGTGTGTGTGTGTGTGTGTGTGTGTGTGTGTGTGTGTGTGTGTGTGTTGGTGCTAGGCTAGGAATTGAACCTTGGGCCATAAACAAGCAAATTAAGTGCAGTTCCCCAGCACCCTGCTGTTTCAACTTTGAGATGCTAGGGTTGGTCTGGAACTCATCCTCCTACTGCTCAGCCTCCCTCAAAGCTGGGATTATAGAAATGCACCATCATGCCTACCTACATAATTAATTAACAACATAATCTTAAACATTTTGCTCCATTTTACACTTGAAGCTCCTTAGCAAGATGACACCTAATTATTTTGATGTCAAGAAATAGAGCAAAGTTCAGTGCATTTTTCCTCAAACAAGAGCTGCAAAAAACTTGGAGGTGGAGCTTGGTGGCTGAGCATGCATTTAGCATCTGTAAGGCCCTGGTTAACCTAGATAACCAGACTAGTGGGGACAGGGGGAAGAGGAGGAAGAAGATCTTAAATGTTGTCTGACAAACTGTCTTCCTAAGAGACCCCATCAGTGCTTCCAAGTTAACACCACGCCACGCTGGCTGGACATTTCTTGTACATGCACGTAATGCGCCTTTGCTTTATGGAGTTTGTGCCAGCAGATCCCTAAAGGCACCCCAATGATAATGAGAGGATGCTTAGAGCACTGTGACCCACCATGCTGTAGCAGGATTTCTTCCATGTTTTAAACCACTGGAGTTGGCAAAGAAGGCTTCGCTGCATGGCTTCTCTGTGGTGTTCAGAGCAACTCCATCTTCATGCCAGGTGGTTTGAGAGATGCTCAAGGAGGAGATAATAATCAGTAATGGTTCCATCCAGAGATGACTTCCACACACTCTGATAACCTGGGTTCTGGTCAAGTCATTTTTACTAAGAGTGACACACAGCACAATGCATTTTATAATGGCAGAAGCAATAGACAGTGTGATAGGAAATACAGAGCAGTCACAGCAACTATGGACTGGCAGGGAAAGACTTCCTGAGCCTTGACCACCTCCATCCACCTCCAGCCTTGATTGCTAGAAGCTGCCTTGGAGTAACTTCTCGGAAAGACTTATAACTCTAAGCTTAAGTTTATTGGCTATCTCTAGCAATGTCTGACATCTTGCTACAAAATCTGAAGGGATTGTTTGTTAATTTCTGAACTTGTCTTCTCTCCCTCCAGTTTTGAAAACTCTACCTTGACAAAGTCTTCAGCTTTTCTATTGCTCTAATGATCTCTCGTGTAGTGTGGGGCTTTTGGCTAGTGAGGGGGTTGAGATCAGGCCCAGGTCCTACTACTTGCCGTGATCCTCTGCCTTGATTCCCAGTTCCTGTGTTCCTTCTTGAACCATTTTATAGTCTAGTTTTAAGGTACAAAGATAATTAGTTTATATTGTTGTAATGCAGATTGTGCACATTCATGTTAAAATTATATAAAATCTGCACACATGTAGAGCATAAATATACATGAGCATGTATATCAAATTCTGAGATATAGACTTGTCTGTTGAAGGGGAATCTTCTGAGCATCCCTATCTAAAATACTTCTTATTTCTTTCTGGCCTTTTTCATTTCCTCTCAATTGCGATGATTTCTTATTCTTTATCTTAAGTATTATTTTCTCTTTTTTTAATCTGTCTCAAGTACTTTTCTTGTGTAGGCAACATAGTAGCCAGTATTCCAAGTTCTAGAAAGTCTCAAATAGCCTACTTTTTGTTGTTATCTATTTTGTAAGTTTAGATAAAATAAACATGCAGATTTGAAGTTTCACGGCCTCGCTCCTGCTCTGCCAACATGGCGTTCATTGGGGCTGAAAGTCACAGTCTGAGTCTCCTGATTTTGTTTCCAAATCATTTTTTCTTTGAAATATTTAGGATTTTCTTAAAATCCTGTCACAAGATTGCACCAAACATAATCTAATCATAGCCAGTCCTGCTAGCTTAGCAGGACTACTTACTTGAAGCAAGCTTTCTGTTCCCTTTGGGAGCTTCCTTCACCTTGACCTGTTGACCTGTTGACATAGTTTCTTGCCTGCTCCTGTGCTCTGTGCTTATCTACACATCCGGGGTTTGGGGCACTTGTGTATTCTTTTAGTCCTTGGCTTGTCTGTTTAAATCCTTGAAGGTTTCTTTGACTTCCTCTGCCAGGTTAATGTCATGGTCTTCCACGGCTTCTAAATTTTTCCGTGATTATGCTTTTATTTTTAGATTCCAGGGCTTCTGTGTTTTGCTGTTGTTTCTTTTTAATAAACTTAGGTTTTAAGTTTTTCTTTCTCACTCTCACTTAGAATACCACAAGGTCTTACTGTTTTAATGATGCTCAGAAAATTGTATTATTACCCATTTTCCCTCTGGTTTTTGTTAGCCCTTTTCTTTTTCCTCGTTTTTCTTCACTGTGGACTCAAACCGTAAAAGTCTCACCCTTTCACAGTAGTAGCACGGTCTAGTGATCAAGCCTTCAACAGGTGGCTTTGGGGAACATTGAAAATCCAAATTGTGACAGTAATCATTGCAAAATTAAGGTAAATAGCAGTATATGAATTTGAAAATATGGCTGGACTGTTGCTCAGTTAGCAGCATTTCAGATGATGTGTTCTGTGTATTGATTTTAACATGGATAAAATTGGCAACACTGTGTTTCAGATGTCACCGTTAGAACTTGAGCTGCACCCACCGTGGGCAACTGGGTTCATCTCCCTTGCTGTTGCCTGCTCCTGCCATGCTGCCTGTGGCTCAGTGTGGTGGGAATTTCTGCAGGACTCCACTGAGTGCTGCAAGTCTGTGTGAAGTGTGTGTCTGATTCGTGAGCTAAGTTAATAAGGGCGTTTCACAAAGACAGCAGTTGCTAGCATTCCATGCTGCCAACTATGAACTTAAAGCCCCACTTCTAGGTTTCGTAATTAGCGGCATGATCTTATTCTATTACCCAGTTCCTCTTTCTCGTCTTTTCAGGTCCTTTTACACTGAATAAATGCTTTCCCAAATAAATGTGGCATAGACTATTACTGTCACCAGTGCTCTGGAGGAAGTTTCAGGGGCCTGTGGTTATATGAGTTAAGGAAGTACCTGCACTAGAGCCTTTTCTGAGACATGCATAGTTCATCGCATACATACATAGTCAAAGCCCCAGGATTGCTTAATGGAAGGCCAGCCTCGGGAGTTAGGACTCTGACATCTAGGAGCTGCTATTACCTGGGAACCTCCATTAGCTGCTGTCCAAGGCCCTTCAACACCTGTAAGTTAGTTTTAGGACAACAGCTTTGTTGTGTGGAAATGAATTATTTTGTATGTAGTTATTTACCTTCTAATTAACCTGAGATTTTTATTAGAAAATTGTGGAAACCTCCTTAATTGTACAAGTCCTATCGCTAGTAGGTTTTTAAGCACAGTGACACTGCGCAGTGTTATTCTGTCCTGGGAACATCAAGGTGTGGGTCTGGAATTTTGAGAACAAAGCAGGTCAAACTGCCCACTTTTCCACAGTTCTGTCTATTTACCCTAGACCCTGTTGGAATGCTGAATTTGGTGTTAGAAACTTCTTTATATTCAATGTATATTTTATTTAATATAATTTCAATTACTATTACACACATCATAAATTTATAGCTTACAGGACAGTACTTGGCTTCCTAGGAAGAAAACTTGGGAAAATCAAGTGTTTCCATCTTGCTTGTAGGATGGGCGCCGCAGACAACATATACAAAGGTCGGAGTACTTTTATGGAGGAGCTGACAGACACAGCAGAGATAATCAGGAAAGCCACACCTCAGTCCTTGGTTATCCTGGACGAGCTGGGAAGAGGGACAAGCACCCATGACGGAATCGCCATCGCCTATGCTACATTGGAGTATTTTATCAGAGATGTAAGCCTCTGCCACACCTTTAAAAGTTTTACTAACTAATATTATTTAGTTGGCAGATTATAATAGCATACATTTAAATATGAGATAATTGAATCAAGCTCATTGATAAGTCCGTCCCCTCACTTTTTGTGGTGAGACATGAAATCTGTTCTCCTGGTTACTGTATAAATGGTAATGCCTTAGGTTAATGCCTGCACGCCCTTTTCCCCTTTTGTGTGTGTATGTGCAAGGGATGTGCGTGTTTGTGGGGTACACATGGGAACACGTGTGTGGAAGCTGGAGGTCAGCCTTAGGTGTTGTTCCACAGAAACTACCACCTTATGTTTTGAGACAGGGTCTCAGCTGGGACCTAATAAGCTAGGCTTGCGAGCCAGTGTGCTCCAGAGATCCTCCTGTCTCCACCTCCCAGGAATGAGAATACATGCTCACACCACCGCACCCAGCCTTTTCCCAGTGTGCTCCAGAGATCCTCCTGTCTCCACCTCCCAGGAATGAAAATACATGTGCACACCACCGCACCTAGCCTGCTCCCTGTTACTAAATTATGTCTTTTGTAACAAAAGTATGCCTTTGTTACTAAATTAAATGGTCAGGAGAAGTTCTGGATTTTTTTCCAAACATGTATTTAGATGACATAGATAATGACATGTTCCTTTTTTTCCTTTAAAATAAACTACCCCTGATAACACTGACTTCTTCCTGAACACAGCATGGCTTAGCAGCTCTGTGTTTAGCTTTTCTTTGATGTCTTTCCTTAGATTTATATAGTTTTTGTTGGGTGCGTTTTAAAATAGTTATAAGTTTATACCCAAGTCTTTAATTTGAGTGGTGTTTATATAGGTGATACTTGGGTTTTCCTTTTAATTTCAAATTCTACTTTTTAATATCTGATATATTGGAAGGTGGTCAGCTTCTATGTTAACCACAGTGTTAATGCTTTTAAAAAAAGGATGCTTAAGAAAATATATGAATCATATTCTATGAGAATTAATTTCTTGTATATAAATTTTATTCTGGTCCTGTAGGAAATTGATTTTGTTCTTAGAAGATAGAATCTTAATATTTAGGGAAGCTATCTGCAACTAATTCTCAAATGGTTAGGGCTAAAGATGTAGCTCAGTAGCAGAGCATTTCCCTAGTGTGTAAAAGCCCTCTGGGTTCAGTCCTTAGTACTGGAAGAGGGAAAGATGGTCCAGGAAAGTGTGTGTGTGTGTGTGTGTGTGTGTGTGTGTGTGTGTGTGTACGCACGCGCACGCTAGCATGTGCATGTATGTGCCTGTCTGCCTACATAAGATGGAGGAGGGAAAGGAATTGGGCAAAATGTTGATTGATTGTCTAAACCAAGAGTATATGATGGGTTTTTGTTCTTTTCTTTCAACTTTTGTGGAGATTTGGATTTTTAATGTTGAGACATTTTAATTGAAACAGCACTATATGTCTGTTTTAGGTGAGATCCTTAACCCTGTTTGTCACCCACTATCCACCAATTTGTGAACTAGAAAAATGTTACCCAGAGCAGGTGGGGAATTACCACATGGGATTCTTGGTCAATGAGGACGGAAGCAAGCAGGAGTCAGGTATGCAATTCCTTACAGCAGCAACAAGGTGAATACTCTTGTCTTTCGGCTCGACAACCCAAAGTTTATAGAAATATGAGTTCATTGCTTATTAATAATGCAAGCTGTGAGCATCCATTATAAAGAACATTTGGGAAAATTTATTTGCTGTTAGCCTTGAGTCGTGTAGCAAGTGCGTTTGTCTGTTTGCTAACTTGAAGTCCTCTGTTCTCCGGCATCTGTTTCACTGGCAGCCCTTCTCCTAAGCAGGAGTTCATTAGCCCCACACATTTCCCTCAGTTCTCATCCTAGGATAAGAGTCACGTGCAGAGGATTTTTAGTCACCTTTAAAATGGTCACCACCTCCCCCATATCATTTAACACTAATTACTTACTACAGGTTCTCCTAGAGTGGAGATGTGCCATGTCTATAATAAAGGTAAATCTCAGGTGAAGTGTCTGACCCGTGTCAGCCACTTGGGTAGAAGATCCACATTTTTTGCTTCTGAGTCCTGCTTTCCTGGCTTTTCCAGTACAGCTTCCATCAGAGGGTGAGATCTTTCCCTGAAAAAGAAATGATTAGCCAATAGGAGTAAGCCAAGTGCCTAAGTAACCTAGTAAGCTTAACCCCCCCCACACCCAGTAGTCTTCTTAAGCTACCAGCCTGTGGTGGTTTGCACAGTTGGTATGCTGTAATGGAAACTCCATTATCCGCGACACTCCAGAGTCCAAATTTAATTTTGAAAAAGTAGTAAAGACAGAACTTAAAAGGAAACCAGGCAGATGGCCCAAATAAAACAAAGTACTGGACCCAAGATAGATGTAATGGTAAGCAATCCCTGAGCCCTGAAAAACACGTCGTAAATTCTCTCACGAAGAAGTTTTCCTTCTTATTAATCTGCATCCAGTGCGACCGAAAATGGCTTGCAAAGGAAACCCACGGGCAAACAAAGGAGAATTCTGCAGTGGGGAGGGCACGAGGAGCTGCCTCTAAGAGCTTGCGAGCTCACTGCCTACCAAGAGCAGAATCCTGTCCCCTGCAGTGTCTGACATTTTATTATATTGATTTAAACTTTATCCATGGACATAATTCTTAGAATTGAGTGGTGCTGGGCCCCTGCTAACAAGCTTCAGTCCCTTCCCCACCCCAGGCTCGACAGGCTTGGTACTCTTTCCTCTGCATCTGTCATAATTCTGAATGGTATGCATAGTTCCCATTTCTAGGCACCTTATATTAGCGGTCTCATTGTGCTAGGACCTCAGCCTTTCCCTTCTGACCTCTCAACGCCATCCTGTATAGTGTGGTATGCCTGGCGCGTGCTTATTGCTTTAGCTGTCTCTGCAGTGACAGAAGGGCCCACTCATCAGACAAGCACATCTCTCTTGTTTGCACCTACTTCTGGGTTCTAAGAACTAAATCTGCTTCATTTTTAGTTTTGCATTTTGTCATTTGGTTTTAGTCTATAATTGAATCCTCCTTGGCCCTCTGAGAGCTTTGAAAAATGCCTCTCTAAACATTGCCAGCATAACGGAACCTGTTCCCACTGGGTCCCGCCTGGAGCTCTTTGTTTCTGCCCAGGCCTGTTGCACATCTGTTGTCCCAAGGCTGCCTTTCTGGTCCCCTAGGACTTTCCCTTCTAAGCGGTTGATTTCCAGTAACAAAGCACTCGATCACTGGATCCAACAGTAAGGTTGTCCAGTGTAGCATCTCAGTGCAGTCTCCAGCTCTTCCAGCAGTGTCCTGGCTCTCTTCCTGCCCTGCTGGCTCCATCCATAGGCCAGTGGGAAGGTGGCTGTAGCCATTCTAAATATCACACACTGGATGCTTGTCAGTGTCCAGCGCTAGAAGAGGAGCTCACAGCTAGGAGACTTTTCCACTTTTTGTTTATCTTACTTTTGGTGCTGGGTTTGAACCAGGCTTTGTTTGTTCTGAGCGTATGTCTCTGCTCCTTCTTTAACTTATGTCTTAGGAGCACGGCAACTTTTTTTTTCAGTTGCCTTCTAGCATCTCAGGATCATTCCAATCCCATTTTCAGAATTGAATTGCATCTAAGTGAGAATGGCAGAAATAACTTTGCCTCAAAATTAATCAGGATCCACTTTTAGAGCTGGGTGTGAGGAGATTGCCCTGATTAAATGGACAGGAAATCAATTCTTTTTAATACAAAAGTTTTCTTAAAAGTGCAGTGGATTTTGGATAGGCCACTATGAATATCAACGAAATGAGACAAAATGTTCAAGGCCTGTGTTTCAAGGGGTGTGTGGTAGCCAAAGAAATGGATCAGCACCCAGGAAAACCGCTGTGAAAGCTTAGACGAAACTGGGTATTGTACTGCATGGCCATCCCCTGGTTCTTTGGAGGTGAAGCATGAAGGTCATCCTTAGCTACTGGGCTAGTTCAAGGCCAGCTTAGTCTGCATGAGATCCTGTGACAAGGGGTAAGAAGACAGTGTCTAATTAGATCCATCTCTAAACTTCTATACATCTATTTTAAAAAGGCAAGTTCAGAAGTAACTTGACCAGGACCTGCGGAACTAACTTGATTAGCTTAGTGGATAGATGTCCCTCTGCCAAGCCTGACGCTGAGTTCAGTCTCTGAAACCCGCACTGTGAAAGGACAGAACTGCCACCCTCTGTGCCATGTTTGCACTATTCCCCACAGCAAAATAAATAATTATAAAAGAATTTGGAAGTTATATGATCAGAACACATCGCTTTAACAACATTCCTGAGAAATTTGACCTCACCATAGATCTTTCTAATTTTCTTTAGAGTAGAAACATGGATTATTATATTCATAGACTCTGACAGTGATTAGTTTTCAAAATATCCCCTAAGAAAAAGGTGTAGCTTGTGAGAGAAGAGCTCACTAAGAACCTTTGTGGTAAGGATATAGAAACAATGGGTTGTTTTTATTCCTCTCCTCCCAACTGCCTCCTCCTGCCTCCATATTCTGACATGGACATGCACACGTGCATACAGCCAGCCTACCAAGAAAGTACAGGTTTACCAACAAAAAGAAAGTTCTAGGTAGGTGTGGAAGAGTGATCATATTCTTGACCTTGAAGGCATGAAAGCAATCATAATGCCAAAGTGAAAAACAGCACACAGTATTAGACTCAGCCACTGTTTGTACTAGCATATGATAATAATGCATTCAAGATGCAGAGTAATATAATATAGTATGCAATTAAGCTATAGTTTATAGCAGTAGTATGCTTTAAAGGCATTGTAGAAAATATGCCCAAAGATGATATGGACGTGTAGTCCCAGGTCCTGAGGAAGCTGAGGTACAGGATCTTGAACCAAAAGTTTGTGGTGACCCGGGTAATACAGTGAAGCCTGTCTTAAAAAAATGTAAGGACAAACAGAACCATCTCTACTGTTTATATATAGCATATGCATATCTATTTATCATATGTAGCTCAACATATGCTATATATTATATATAAGGGGAAAAATTAGAACTCCGGGGAAACGTATCAGCAAGTCCACTTCTAAGAAAGGAGCTCTGTGCTGCACACCGGGCTGTCAGATACTGCTGGCCAGCACATGCTTGGACAGATGGGTGTACAAACAGATGAATGGATTTTGTCTTGCTTAAGAAAGACCAGCATGGAAGCTAGATTAGCCTGGAAAGAGCCAGGACTATTTTTTGTCTTAAGGTTTGCATTTTTGATGGCTACTGCTGTTCACTTGCCTCTTCGTCTTGTGCTCAGGAAAGAGTAACAGAAAGCTACTGGCATTGCAGACTCCGGTCCTCCTTGGCCCGCGCTCACCACTCTTCCCCTTTCTTTGTCTCCCGCTGTCATTTGGAGGCAGAAGGTATTCTTAGTGCTTGCTCATAGACGTCTGCATTGTGGCATTCTTCTCACCTCCTACTTGTAGCAAACACCCTAGGAAAGCTATTATTTATCTGCTCCTGAATTCTTAGAGGAGGTGAATTCCATTGTCCTCTTCTGCTGCTGTGTTCAGACTCCTGGCTTTCATCATCAGTAGCTGATTATCAGGGCATAAACACTTGAAAAAGAAAAGGCTGTGAGTGAAGGCTCTGGGTGAATTTACAGCGTGCGCTAGGGTCACAGAAACCATCCAAGATCTGGCCATTTGGGATGGGACCAGATGTGACTTAATACTGAGTTTTTGTTCTAAAGCTGCATGACCCTGCAGTTTTTAGATTCTGAACGACGTATGTAGCTCTGTACCTGAGACTGTCCAGTTCTGAAAAGCTTCAAATTTATATGTGTGTGGGGGGGCAGAGTTTGGAGGCTGGGATGATCCTTCAGAATTGCCTCGACTGGGAATTAGAGAGCCAGACCTCTATATCCTTTATTTTTTTTTTTATCACTATTAACCTACAGTAGTTTCCAAAATGTTCTGCAGCTTGCCCTCTCAGTGCATCAACTTAAAACAAAAATTGTCTATCTTTCTTGTGTGTCAGAAAGATACCTAGGGGAACTTGGCTGAGCACTTCTGAGAGCTTTGCCTGGAAGGCAGTCAGTTCATGCGTCAGCCAGTGTAAACCTGCTTCCCAACCCCTCTCACGGCTTTATACAGACCTCCAGGTGTAACCGCAGCTTGGTGCGGGCAAACCATAGTCCTTCACTGACTACTGATGAGCGACAGGTTTACATAGAGACCTTTTCACGGGGCAGCCCACAGCATGGCAGCTGACTTTCCTCAGAGCAAGCAAGAAAGGGAGGTGCCCAGGATGGAGGATGAGTGTCCTCTGGTCTGCTCTCTGCAATGTCACATTTTGTCCATTAGAAGTGAGTCACCGGGTCCATCCCACACTCAGGAGGAGGAAATAACATAGGACATGAACACTATGTGATGGTTTCAGGCCAACAACCTTCCTAACCCGTGGAGATAAACCGTTTGTCTCAAGGGCGCCTGAGCAGCAACATCCACCTCAGTATGCACAGCTCCCGTAACCAGAGTTTCCCTGCTACTTGCACTGTGGGACCCATCATGGCCTACTGCACATATGCCTGAACCATTCTCCTTTAATGCAGAAGTTCTGCCCAGATTTCGCAATCACCCATTGTTCAAGACTGTCTTAAGCGAGTCAAACCTCCTACATATGCATGAGGAGGTTATCTTTTTCCTAAATCAATAACACAAGCTGCAAATAACTAGAACAAATGTGTTCAGGTTATGAGCTCTAACAGAGGCCAGTTGTGGGAGCCGCTGTGGTCTTCGGTCATCAGCTGGACTGACCTTCAGGGCAGTTTTGACCGCTCGTTCTTTCCCTCTGTTGCACAGGTGACGTGGAGCAGGAGCCGGACTCCGTCACTTTTCTCTATCAGATAACCAGAGGAACCGCGGCCAGGAGTTACGGACTGAACGTGGCGAAGCTAGCAGATGTGCCTGGAGAAATCTTAAGGAAAGCTGCTCACAAGTCGAAAGAACTGGAAGACTTGGTCAATCGGAGGAGGTTGGAATGGCCTTGATTTGTTCTCTGTTTTGCTTCCTAGTGGAACTGCCGTGCTGTCCAAGGAAGAGGGTGGTTGTGTAATGACCATGGGAACCTCTTTGGAGCTTGGGTTGAAGGACTGCTGTGGAACCTCTTCTGCAGGCTTTCCTTGTGGCCAGAGGAAAAGTACCTTTGGGCAGAACTCAGATGAATTCAGTTCGTGGTTGTGTCAGCTCTTCATTAGGTGACAAACAATTCTTCTTGGTCTCTCTTTCTAAAGAATTGCCTCAGTGTGTGCCAGCCCCTTAGCTGCTGAGGAACTGGGGTTATTTTTAAGAGTTACTGGATCAGCGTCAGTACTTGGGGCTGCACAGAACTTTTCTCACTGTGCATCCGCAGTGATGAATAACTTTCAGAATTAATTCTGTCACAGACTGATAAAAATGCCTCTGTGGGTAAAGGAGTTTGCCACCAGACCTGACAATCTGAATTTGATCCCTGGGCCCCACGTGGTGGAGAGAGACACACTTCCTCCCAGAGTTGTCCTCTGACCTCCACATGTACACTGGGCACGTTCCCATCCCCTAAATAAGCAAATGTAATGAAGGAAACTGAAAGAATCCTGAGAGGACTGGGGCGTGGAGACCTGGCTCAGCAATCAAGAGTCCTTGGTGTTCCTCTAAGGGACCCAAGTTCAGTTCCAGCACCTCTAGCAGGTGCTCACAGCCACCTGTAACCGCAAACCCAGGGGATCCAATGCTTCTGGCCTCAGCGAGCACCCTCATAGGCATGGTGCCCATAAACACATTCAGACACACATCCATACACATAAGTAAAAGTAAAAAATTAACCTTGGGGTGGGGAGAATTCTGTCAGGATAGGAGCGCAAACTGCATAAAGCCATGCAGTCACACTATCCACTTGTCGCTCAGCTCTGACTGTGTGACACCTGGAATCTGGCTTCTCTGCGCTCCCCTCACCTCCACCCTTTATGTGAACGCTGCCCACCCTTGGTAGCTAGTCAGCATGTAGTCAGTTCATGAACTGCCCTTAGCATCCTTCTGGGCTATCCCTAGGGGCTACCACAAGGAAAGCACCCTGTGAGCAAACTGCAAGTTACAGCCCCTAGGAACTGGCTGGCGTCCCAGTGTCTTCTAGATCACTTCTGCAGCGTCACACCAGAAGCAAGGGCAATGGAATTAGTTTCAGCCTATTTCTGTTATAAGACAAATTAATATAAAAATTTCCTGACAAGATTACCGATGGGAGCTCAAGTCTAAGCCTTAGCCTTCTGCAAAATTCAAAGATGAATGTAATCTTTGTTGCCATCCGATCATCTTTTCCTGGAAGAAATCAGAAAAAAACCTCTACCTCTAAAGACTATGCTGGGTGTGGTGGCATACCCATTTAATCCCAGCATGCTAGAGGCAGAGGTTGGTGGATCTCTGTGAGGTAGAGGTTAGCCTCGTCTACATAGTGAGCGCCAGGCTAGCCAGGGTTGCACAATGAAATGCTGTCTCATTTCACACACACAAACTGGCAATAAAATAGTTTATACTTGTTACTACTGTAGCCTCTGAAGCTAAAGCGAGAAAATTAGAAAGTTTACAGATTACTGTAGACATTCGTTTTCCCAACTAATATGTGACATTTTAAAATCTGCATATCTTGATAAAGTGAATTAAGATGGGATATTTCAGATCTGGAGAGGTGGCTCAGCACTGGTCGTTCTTTCAGAGGATCCAGGTTTGATTCCCAGCACCCACATAGCAGGTCACAACACAGGGGATCTTACCCTCTCTTCGGACCTCTGTGGGTACCTACCATGCATATGGTACATAAACATACATGCCAGGAAAACACTGAGATATATATAAAATAAATATCCCCCTCAAATTTTTTGAAGATGGAGCACTTTGATGTTTCTCAGGACACTGTGCACACTTTCCCTATCCATTAAGACTTTTCCCATCAGTTCTCTTGGTCAGCTCAGTAGAAAGCAAACTGCTTCTCATGTGGTAGGTGTGGATAAGCTACAGTAGTTAAGGATTAGTTGCACACTCACCACATACAGAAAGAACTCTGTACAGTCATCTGTAGCTTCCTGCACCGTGCCAACTGACTCACCCACACTGACACACTAATCCTCATGACAGCCTTGTGTGCTGGGACCAGATCTCAGCCAGGAGCTGCTCCAGGGCCACCAAGCTCATTAGGCCTGGGGCAGTAGTTGGGACTCCCAGACCTTAAGTCACGAAACTGCTGTGCTGCTCAGCGGTCTGCTGGCGTTTTGCTCTGTTGTTTACCAGCTTTATTTTAGTAAATCGGTTTCACTTCTATCCTGGCAACATTTTCTAGGAATATTTTGTTTTTGGACACAGATAAGAATCCTACCAGTCTCTGGCAGAGTCAAGAAGTCATAGGCCCCTCGCATCAGGCAGAACTTTAGAAGGGCAGCAAGAAGACATTCATGGGAATCAATAACCTGGACCTTTGATGGAACTGTAGCCCTGGAGCGGGGCACACTGTCACAGCTTCCTGTCCACAGAGCCCTTTCTGTCCCTGCCGAGTACCTTTCCATTGTTCCTGTGAGACATCTCCTCCACTAATCCCATTTCCAAAATAACTAATACTTTACTTTTTTCCCCAGGAAAAGACTTAAGCATTTTGCAGACTTCTGGATGGCCCGTGATGTAAAGGACCTACACACATGGACAGAGGAGCTGGAAACAGAGGAAATACAAACTTCTCTCCCACATTAACATGAAAACCACCTTCTTTGAGCAAACTGTGGAGAACCGAGGATACAAACTGCACAGGAGAACTTTCTGGTAGCAGCCTGTCTTTGTGACATGAACACACGTGATGAACATAGTCTTCCTGCTGAGACAGAGTTCTTCCTCTGAAGGGAGCGCTTTTCAGGCTCTCATCTTCCCGCCTTCCGAAGAACAAACACTTTGGATGTGAAAACTTCACCAGGTAATTAGAATTTTCCTAGACAATAAGTTTCATGTGAAACAAGACACTTGTCAGTGAAGCCTAGAATGGCGGCCCCAGTGCTGCAGACACAGGGCTGCGGACACAGGGCTGCGGTCACAGGGCCGAAGAGTTTCAATTTCAGACAACTGGCAACAGGCTAGTTTGATAGGAATCCACTTTTATGAGAACTACAGAATTTTATAATGCCTCTGTTTGTTCACCATTGACATAAACATTTTCAAACATTTTCATGAGAAGTAGAACCGTGAAGCTTCTAGAAGCCAGAGCACAAGAAGGAGGAAGCCATATGAAATTTGAAGAGCTAAATGTTGTCATCATTTTAAACAGCTTAAAGGTTGTATAAAATCATTGTATCATTCATTTAAATAAAAACTGTGGAGTGAATACTTGCTCAAAGTTGTGGTGTGACTTATTGAATTTTAATTTCCAAATACCAGACAGTTTTTGTTTTTAAGATGGGGTCTTGCTATGTGGCTCTGACTAAAATGGAACTCACTATGTAGATCAGGCTGACCATGAATTGACAAAGACCCACCTGCCTCTGCCTCCAGAGCTCTAGGATTTAAAGGCGTGTGCTACCACACCCAGCAGTTTTTATTTTCAACTGTGGAACGCCCTCGGGAACTGACCTTGTTGGTTGTTCTGTCTGCTTTGTTAACTAGGATGGCACAGGTCATCTTAGAGCTGAACCTTGAGGCCTTTTGGATTCACAGACACCCTACCTCCCTACAAGGACGGACACTGAGCTGTGTCCCTGGTTTTCCACATTTGCCATCTGGCTCCTCATGTCCCCTGCTCTTTTAAAAATGTTATCCTGCATAAGGGTTCTTCTCTCCCTCCCATCTACCGTTCCTGCTCAGTGAAATTCTTTCCCATAGTCGATGGACATAGTTTTAATTCCTTCTTCTAGATTGCTACCTGCGGTGGCCACAGCAGTGCCCCACACTGACGAAGAGTGTGGTTTGTTGCTGAGTACTGCTGAATGGCTCCATTAATTGTGGTATTTGTCCACAGCACCATTTTACCATGTAGAGTATGCAGATCAGCAGGTCTTTCTTTCGTCGTGAACTTGTACAGCTCCACTGTTGCTGGTTTTTAGAGTGTTTTCATCACCCCAAGTGGGGTCCTTGTACCCACTGACAGTCATTCTCCATTCTCCCCAGAACCTTAGCATAAGACAACCCTTCATGCATATTCTGCCTCTATAGATTTTCCTCTTCTGGGTACATCATCTAAATGACCTGTGTGCCTGTTATCTTTGGCTCACCTTGATGTTTTCAAACTTCATTCATGCCGTGGTGTGTACGAGGAAGTCATTCCTTCTCACTGGTGGAGCTTTTAGCATTCTGTTTCAAAGCCATGTTTTATTTAACCGTTCAGTGCATGTTGTACTTTTGGATTATTTCATTCTGGCTGTTGGAATAGTTAGCTATAGGAGCAGCTTTGTATGTGACAAAGCGTGGTTTGTTTCAGAGTCCCCTGGTCTATGAACCATTAGTCTCAGTGGTTACAAGTGACTTTTACATTTAGAATGATTTGTTCCCTGTCCTCTCTGCTTTAAGACTTAAGAAGACACAACATACTGTAGATCCCAATAAATATCATGAAAATAGAAAATAATATAAGTAAGAACGTTTTGGGTCAGAAACTCAATAAGAAGTCTGTTCCTTGTCATCAAAGTAAGCAGCTCACGGATGACATGAGATCCTTACAGAAGTAATGTATGTTTTAAAATAAGACAAAGGTTTTCTCATCTGACAGTTTGCCAAGTTGGAAGTTGTGAAGGGGGTGTCACAGGGCTGGTGAAACAGTGCCTAAGTGTGAATTCCTGAGAAATCTAGATTGAATCCAATATGGCCTGCCAATTAATGCTGACCTTTGATGAATCCCAAGATCAATTGTAATTACTGCTGTGCCGTGAATTATAAAAATGCTATTTAGTGCTTCTTGCCAGGAGCCAGAGTGTATTAGCACCCTCTGTGGTTATTCCTCAGAACATTGTTGCTCGTGCATGTGAAAACTGCTAGCTTTACTGACCCAGGGAAGTAGTACAGACAGGACTTTGTCAGGGAGATGAGCCCTCTGGCTTGCCTGGGACAGCCTGGCCTCCAGCTGCTTGGCTGGCACATTTAATAAACACCTCTGTAACTCTGAATTGCAAATAGATTGTAAGGTTACCCCAGATACGACCAGTGCTTTGTGGCACAGTCATTGACATGACAAGTTTCAAATGCCATCTTTAAAAATCCATTTTTCTCTCACTGGGTGGACTCAGGTTCCTCACAAAAGGCTGCCAGTTGCTCTTGCCTCTTCTGGATAGGATTGTGTGCTTAGAAAACTGCAAGTGTGCTCATTGCTGTTGGGCTTCGCCACTTAATCCGTCTTTAAAACTAAATCCCAAAGATAACTTGTCATCTGCCCCGTTTCCATGAAATCATGATGAAGAACATGCACCTACTTGATGTCGTGAGACACTTAACAAAGCTGTCTTCAGGCAGAAATAGTTCAGCTTGGGAGAAATTCTGTTCTCTGGTTGTTTTGTCCTTTATTCAAATGCTTAGCTCCTCTTCACTGCCTTTGGTGATTTCATTCAAATCTGTCTCTCCCTCCCTCCCTCCCTCCCTCTCCCTCTCCCTCTCCATCTCTCTATCTCTCTCTTTCCCTCTCCCTCTCCTTCCTTTTACATTTACAAGATTTTTTATTAATGATTTGCTCCTAGACAATTATATATGTGTATGTTATGAATTCTGATTTCTCTCCCTCACTTTCTCTTGTATTTTGATTGCTCCCCATTCTTCCCAGATCTTCCCGACCTCTATAACTTTGTTTTTTGTCTCTCTTTTAAGCAAAACAAAACAAAATAACAAGAAGCACACACACAAAATGGAAATCATGATAAACAAGCAAAAGTAAGGATCTAACACACACACACAAAAAAAAGCCCCAAACAAAGCAAAATGGAAGAGTTTACAAAATTCCCGAGTTCGTTCTTTGTTGGCTAATTACTCTCGGGCATGAGGCCTGCCCCAAGGGTGGTTAGTATATCCAGTGAGGCTCCCCGTCTGACCTGAACCTGTACAGGGCTTGCTGCCACAGCCCCTCTGTGTGTCTCAGCCTTGTTATGTCTGCAAGGCTCTGTTTCCTTGGCGTTGTCCATCACCTCTGCCTCTCTCTGCCTCTTCTGCCACGTAGCTCCCTGAGCCCTGAGGGAAGGAGTTTGATGAAGACATCCCATTAGGGACTGAATGCTCCAAAGTTTCTCACTCTCTGCACACTGTCTCATCATGGGTCTCTGTGTGAGTCCAAACCAACAAGACACTTTTCTGCTGAAGGTTGAGTGAGGCGCTGATCAGTGACCACTGAGTTTAACCAGGATCTTCTCTGATCACGGGACTGCATTGGAGCTTGATGGATATACCTGTAAACACACAGCGAGAGACAATGGCTCCATCTCTCCCAGCGTCTGTCAGTAGTTCATAGCGGGGCAAGGTAGGGCCCTAAGAGCCCTTACCCCACCCATGACTGACAGTTGACAGGGTCAGTCTTGTGCAAGTGAGTGTAACTGCTGTGAACTCCCGGCTTCGGTCACCATGTCATATCCAGAAGATGGCATTTGACAGTCCTCCGTTTTTCAGTTCATACATTCCTTCTGCCCATCTTCTGTGATGCTTCTGGAGTGTATCTGAAGTACCGTGTGCCGTTCTCATCTCTTTTCCAAGGCCTCTTCTGCATCCTACTTCATGAAGCCCCGTGGGGTATAGGATGAGTTACTACCCTCTGTGGGAGTTAGCTGAAGAGATTGAATGCAGTCCCATCCCTGACTCTGGATCTGAGTGTTTGAGATTGGGAGACAGCATGTATCTCTTGATTACTGTTTCACTTTCTCTCTCCTTTGCTTTTCTTGCTTCCCCCTACATAGTCCATGATCTATTCTGCAAGGAAATGTGTGCATGTGCCTTCCCAGCCCTCCCCAAGATTCTGCCTGAGCAGGTCTTGTGTGGAACCCAGGAAATATCATTTTTTTCATAGATTATTTCTTAGGACAGTTTCAAATTTAGGGGAAATTGAGTAGAGGAGCCACGTTTTCATATCTTTCCTGCCCCACAGCCTCCTCTGTGTTGAGTCTGGTTCTTCCCTGCCCAGCACTGGTATTGGACAATAACATCTTCCCACATAGTGTCATGCAAAACAGTTTAACAGCCTAAAGGTCCACATTCTGCCTGACTGCCCTCTCCCTCTCCTCAAACTCCTGGAAACCTCTCATCTTCCGTTGTCTTTGTAGTTTTGCCATTTCCAAAATGCCACGTAGTTAGAATCAGAAAATGTAGCATTTTCAGACTGGCCTTTTTCTCTTAGTAATGTGCATTTAAGGTCCATCCCTGCCCCAAAAATATATGCCAATAAAAATACTGTTACAAGATTTTTCCATTCTTTTTAGGTGTGACAACCCATTTCTTCTGGTGATGAGTAGTGTTCCATTGTCTAGCTCTGTCACGGTTTATTCAGCTCCTGGAGGACATCTTGGCTGCCTCTAAGCTTTGAAAACTACGACCAAAGGTGTTAGAAACATCCGTATGTATGTTTTTGTGTAGATACAACTTCTAAACTATACTGGGTGAATACCAAGGGGTAAGATATCTGGATTGTGTGGTAATGGTATATTTAGTTTTGCATGAAATGGCTAACCCATCCTCAAAAACAGCTGAGTCACTTTGCGTGAGCACCAACAATAAATGAGAATTCCCGTCCTTGATAGCACTGAGCATGTAAGTGTTCAAGACTCAGCCATTCAATAATGTATGTCTATGACATGTTACATTGTCTTTCATGATGACATATGATAGGGAGCATCTTTTCTTACATATATGATTATTAATGTGTTGGTGAGTTTAGGCATTCCTTATAAATCTTAGCTAACAATCTTTCTTAGTCAGTTTTCTATTTCTGTGAAGAGACACCATGACCATGGACACTCTGTAAACTCTATTTATAAACTCTATATAACTATTTAATTAGGACTTGCTTACTGCTTCAGAGGTTTAGTCCATTGTCATCATGGCAGGGAGTATGGAAGCGCGTAGGCAGATGTGGTGCTGGAGATGTAGCTGAGAGTTCTAATCTGGATCTGCAGGCAGCAGGAAGAGATGCTGGGTCTGGCTTGGGCTTTTGAACCTCAAAACCTATCTACAGTGGCATAGCTCTTCCAGCAAGTCCACACCTCCTAATCCCTCCCAAGTAGTGCCACTCTATGGTGCCTAAGCATTCAAATGTATGGGCCTATGGGTCATTCTTTTTCAAACCACCACACAACCCTTTATCACCCATGCTTCTTGCAAACACGTCCTTCCCGTCTGAGGCTTATTTCTCATTCTCTTGACAGAGTCTTTCACAGAGCAGGAATTAATTTTAATAAAGACTAGCACTGGTTCTTTCACGGGTCCTGCCTTTGATAGATCGAGAAAGTTATTTCTGTGCTCAAAGTCACCTACATTTTCTGCTGTAGTTATCTTTGAAGGATTTCATAGTGTTAGCTTTTCCATAATATATAAGGTTAATATCCATCTAAATCCATTGTTCTGTCCTTGTTAGGTTTATTCCTTTCATATGTATGAGCGTTTTGCCTGCCTGTCTGTCTGTGCAACACATATGTGCCTGATGCCCAAAGGGTCAGGAGAGGGTGTCAGAGCCTTTGGAACTGGAGTTAGAGGTGGTTATGAGCCAATATGTGAGTCCTGGGAACTGAATCCGGGTCCTCTGCAGGAGCAGTATCCTAACTGCTGAGCTACCTCACCAGCCCTATTGAACTTTATTTTTCAGAGCATTTTACTTTCACAGCAAAGCTGAGCAGAAACTACAGAGAGAACCCTTTATTCTTCAACTATTCAAAGGATCCCTCTGCAGACTAAGAGTCACAGCAGAGTGTGACCTTACTGGCTTCCCACTCTCACTAGCACCAACTTCTGTGAGTCACACCCCCTTTCATTCCTTGAAAGTTGGAAACTATTAAGCAGAATATTAGGTGAAGGCAAACATTTAAAAGTTCATTCTCTGTGAGTGTCCATAAAGAGCATGTGCGCTGTCTCAAGTCATTCATAAATTGTCTGGTACTTTATATTCTCAATATTAATAGCTTCCAATCAGTGTATAATATTGTCGGGAAAGACGGTGAGAATATTCCCAAGCCCAACTCAAGATCATTAAGTCTCCCTTCAATAGAAGTACAAACATGGTGGACTCAAAGAGTCGCTGATGGGGCCGGAATTAACTCACCCTTTGAAATCAATAGGCAAATCACTTTTATATAAATGATTGCCAATCAGCAATGAGTTAATCTACACTGTAGTGTTAGATTCTTCTAGAACAATTAATTGCTCCAGTGTCGGTTACAAACTTTAACTGGAAGTAACAATTTAAAATGCTGACTTGTCTGTAAAAGTAAGTACTCACAGACTTGAAGATATCTGTTTCGAATCTTGAAAATAGATTTATCAATGGTAGGTGAGTGCAGGTAGTCGATTGCAAGACATCTGATTATAATCAGACAATCTGTGACCAGCTATGCAAACTGTTATATAAATGTCTAACTGTAGTTCAGACCTTGTTAGACCAAAATAGTCCCTTTGGTGGCAATTTGTTATAAATTCATTGATCCCTGTGTAAGTGACTAGTCTCAAAGTTAGTTAATAATGATAGATTGTTTAAGTGGCAAGAACAGACAGACACTAGAGGATTCACTGAGATGAGGAACAAAAGCAGCAGCTTTGCTGGGCTTAGGGGACAAGAAAGAAATGGAGTCCTTTTCTGCTTAGAGCCTAGCTCTACTTCCTGTCAGCCCATGGGCAACAAACTTATAATCCCTTCTGCTTTTTACAATTAACCTGTTTATGACAATACAGTGTGGTAACATTGTAATGGACCAGTTTCTCTGTGTTACTCAGTGGGCGGGTATGCGCACGTGTGTGTGGCAGATGTATAGTGTATTCATGCACTGTGGTCATTCTGTGGACGGGTATGGGTACTGCAGACGTGCACAATGTATGTACTGCAGACGTGCCCATGCATGTGAAGGACTGGATCTGGAGTGCCATGGTTGGATTTCATGTGGGTTCTGCAGGTCCAAACTCCGGTTCGATGCTGACCAGCTGCGCCGTCTCCCCAGGCCTTCCCTGTGGTTTGCTTTGTCTCCCATTGGCTTTACATACTCTTTCCCTCTTGGTCCTCATTCTCTCTTCAGTCACACTTACTTGCCTTCCTTCTGAGTGTGTGCGCTCACTGCAGATGTCATTGTCCATTGATCTTTGCCTATTGGAGAAAGTTAACTTGCATGGTCACCTGAAGCTACGGTAGTAGTAGAGCATTTATGTAGCATATTTAAGGGCTGGCTTTGTTCCTTCCTGTCCCCTAAGACCCACCTACAGTAGAAGACCTGAAAGGTTGTTCCCACTCGTGCGTCTGGCTAGACTGTAGCCTTTGCTCTCTCAGCTGTTCATCTAGGCAGCTCTATCTGCAGCAGCTGCTGCGCTTTCTAGAAGGGTCTGTGAGCTCGGGCAGCAGCTCTGCACCAGGACAAGGGAGGCAGCGAGTTTCAGGAAAGCAGTTCATGCCATGGGGAGTTCGTCTAAGATTCAGTCTTCGAGAATTACTTCATCTGTGTGTGTCAAAGTTCTTTTCCTGAATCTTAGACTAGCTTACATATTCTGTTTTTAAATTCAGTAGCACCTGAAAGTTGAAGGTTGTAAATAAGCAGGAATCAATTTTTTAGTCAATACTAGGAAGTAAGAAGTATTTTCCCATCACCATAATATAAACTTAATAAAGTCATAATTTTCCTGAACAATGAAGGCCTTTAAATGATGAGTCAGAGTCAATATCCAGATGCTTTCTGTGTCATACTTGGGGGAAGGAATAGAGTACATACCATTGGAATAAAGGTGCTGCTGATAATAACAAATCTTCCTAGTCTTTTGAAAGGTTTTTATTATGTTGTGTGTGTGTGTGCACGTGCATGTGTGTTCTCACGTGTGTGCTCTGTCTTCGCTCATGGGCTGGCATGCAATGGAGGTCAGATTAAACTCAGGCTGTCAGGTAGTAACAAGCACCCACTGAGCCGCATTGCCGCTCCTTTCCATTTTTTTCTTTATGTTAAAGGATGTAAGTTTTTACTGAGTAGTTATAAAAGCAAATCATAATGGAACACATAAAGGAAACTGTGCTTTTATTTTTAAATTATAAGTTTTCTTACCCCACTGTCACCCTGAAATGCATACACAGCACTCTAGCAGGCAGACTTAGAGCATCTGAATGTCGGGACAGTGGAAGTCCTGTCACATGCCATCACT